>NC_044273.1:300000-569957 GCF_003957555.1 Calypte anna
ATGACAAAATAAACTGTTCTTATTAAACCTTCTTTTTCAAGGTTTCCTACGCTCGTCCAAGTTCAGAAGTAATCAAAGATGCTAACTTATATATTAGTGGACTGCCAAGGTCAATGACACAAAAAGATGTAGAAGATATGTTTTCACGTTTTGGACGCATCATTAACTCACGTGTGCTTGTGGATCAAACTACAGGTGAGTTCTGCTGCATTAGCTTCATAAACAGTAGTGTATAGAATGTTTCATGTTTTTCAGTGACTGGTCCTCCTAAATTAAATTAGACTGTCATAAACTAACCATGACACCTGGTGTCAACCACCAAAATCATGTTAATGGGCTATTTTTTTTCACTGATACTTTTAAAACACAGGCTGACTTCTGATGCCTCCTTTGCTGGCTTACAGGCTAAACTTACTCACGTCAGTTTTATCAGGCTGAGCTGCTGAGCTGCCTGATCTCCTCTCCTCATGTGATGCTCAGTATTACTGCAGTGCAGCGTGCTTCTGGGCACTGTTTGAAATCTGGAGTAATATATTACCTTTACAAAAACACAACTATTAGCCATAGTTGTATTTAAAAAGCAAAACAATAATATGTTTTGTCTTTTATACTAGCTTGGAGCTTACACAATTTCCTCATATTTTAAAACCTTTGAGGTATCTTACAGTCATTACTGCTGACCAAAGAATGACCTTACTACACTTAGTACCACCCTCTTGAATTTTCTGAATGTGTTTTTGTTTATACAAAAAAATGAGAGAAAAGGGAGAAGTTGCCTGGTAAAGCACTCAGGAGAGAACAAAGTTTAGGATTGCCTTTATATTGTAAATTCTGACTCAGTGTCACAGTGTTTTCAGTTTTAGGTTCTACCTAATTATTTCAGACTGTATAACAGAAGAGCATGGCTTATCCAGTAACCTTAGGTGTGTTGTGTTTTTTCCTGTAGCTCGTATGACATGTATGAATTTGGAGAGAACTTCTACAAATACACTTTTTCATTGATCACAAATGTGCAACATTAGAATAGAGCAGATCTAATCCTAGCAGTTCCACATTTAACATTTACATATGGTACTATGTGCATTTATCCACAGACATGAATTAAGCAGCAGCTTTTCTGCTCTGTGAGGAATCTGCTGTACTTCAGAGTAGGCCATCAGCAGTTTTTGATGGGATTAATCTGACTGTATGCTAAAGTCTACAGTGTCAAGTATTGCCTTCAGAGCTAGCTCCTTGTGTAGGCAGCTGCTTTTCAGTTAATCAAAACAGTTTGGTCAGACTGCACTGTAAATATGTGACTGTGCATGAAAGAAATCCAAGGTGAGTAGGTAAGTTCTGGATGCTGACATTGTAGACACTCCAGTGCTGAGTGAGGAAAATCCTCTTCTTTCCTAGAGAGGAGGATTTCTTTTGTCCAACTTTGGTCTCTCTGTGGTTCTGTCTCTAGAACTAGTTCTCTAGGTGACAGCTATAGGTGGAAGCAAAAAAAAAGATAACTGAGACACAGATAAATATAAATGTCCAAAATAGGCACCTTCTGCCAGTGGAATCCAGATGGCCAAACTCTGGCTGTGGCATTGCTATCAAATGAGATGACAGAAGTCATACAGTTAAATCCCTCAAGAAATAGTGTAGTTTTTATTGTGTATACTGAGGCAAGATGCTGTCCAGTTCACTGTCAGCTCAGAACATACCACTTGCTTTCAAATAACCTTAATTAGGTATTGTTTGAAGAATATGTTCTGCTTACATGATAAAATTTATTGCATGGATAGCTTGTATTTCTTTGAAAGTATTTGATATGAAAGTATTTGATATGGCCCTTTCTGAAACAGAGCTGGTGAAGTCCTAGAAATACTCCAGCCATAGTACCTGCTTTGGAATGAAATATAAAGAAAATGTACCCTTTAAAACTTTGCTGTGATTAAACAGAATTTCCAGTCCATGGTCCATGGTCAAGTCACAGATGAGAAGTGGATTGGCAGGAGGGAGTGTTTTCTAAGGCATTAATTTTACCTCAGTTAGAAGGATAACAGCATCCAGGGGCTGGAACTAGAAAAAACAGCTGAAAATGTTTAACAGTGAGGTAATTCTTAATTAGTTTTTAATGAATTAAAAATCATGCATGTGGCAGTTAGAAATAATAGTCATGATACAGTTGAAATTGATCTCTTCATTGCAGAAGGTTGAACCTTCATGCCCTCATCCACAAACCAATGAGTCTTCAGCATGAAAAACATTTGGAAAAAATCAGTGTCAATTTTGTGTCTAGATGCTTTTTAGTGATAAAGTAATCAAAGTAAGCATTTTGTTTTGTTTTTAATTGAATTGAATTAATTCTTTATTTTTAAAATAGAATTTATTTTAAATGTTGTGAGGTTTTTCATTAATGGAAATGTCAGTTGGTGATGCATTTAGTGGAATTCTACCACACTGTGTTTCTTTAATTGTTTTATTAGTCACTGTGGTTGTTATAGCTGAAATGCTAGTGTTAACTTGCCCTTTCTTTATTAATTTTGTCTTCTGTCCTCTAGTCCTCTAGCTGTTGAAGAAGCATTCATAAATGTAGACAACTTGAAAGCTGTGACCATAGGGATATTTAACCGTTTTGTTTATTTGCTTTCAAAATTATTTTGAGTTTTATTCTGAACTTCAATTTTTTTTCTTTTTTTTTTTTTTTTTTTTTTTGGTTTGGTTAAAAGGTTTGTCCAGAGGGGTCGCATTTATCCGGTTTGACAAAAGGTCAGAAGCAGAAGAGGCAATTACAAATTTCAATGGTCACAAACCCCCAGGTTCCTCCGAACCCATTACAGTGAAGTTTGCAGCCAATCCTAACCAGAACAAAAATGTGGCACTGTTGTCGCAGCTGTGTCATTCACCAGCTCGACGGTTTGGAGGGCCAGTGCATCACCAGGCGCAAAGATTCAGGTAGGTTAGGAAGAAAAATGCATTTAAGGCTGTACCCGTGTCCATCTGGGAAAAGTGTACTCCTGCAGCTCTGCAGTAATATCTTCATTGCAACATGTGCACTCTGTGTCCTGCAGTGTTGTGTAAATAAAGCGTTGAATTAAAAGATGAGTAAAGTAAAAAGTTAATTGTAATATTTATATTGAAGTTAATGATGAAGTTGCATACACTACGGTGTCCATCTCTGTGTAGTGAGATGATAACAATTAGCAGATCCCAAACGAGTAGTGGTAGATGTCTGTCTCAACAGATCCCCATTCACAAGTCCATACACTGGAATGGAGATATAATTTGACAACTTAATTACCTGAATGCAGATGTAATTTGGCAATAATTAAAGTTCTGAGCCTTTGGTTCCAGCAGGCAGGTGTCATAGCAAAATAGGAAAACCTTATATCTGATGAGGAGAGTTTGTGTCATTTCCTCCTACATCTTAAGCTGTGCAGTGTTCTCTCATTCTTTGAGTCCTCTTAAGTTCAGTGAGAGTATTTGTTGAGTAATTGCAGCATACTGTCTGCTTCCTGAGCCATGGAAGCTACTGTGTGTTTTACCTTAGTTGTTTACAGGAGGGTGTTGATAGTTGGACTGCACTCTAGAAAATGCATTATATTTACTGTCATAATTACTGCAGATATGTAATTGGCTTTATTAAGAGATGTTTGTTAGAGCTTCTAAAAGTGGTGTTTCCCTGCTGAGAATTTGCTTTTTTTTCTTTTTCTCCTCTGAGATACCAAATTATTTTCTCCTGAGATAACTCGTGTTTTGCTGTGCTGCTGTTGGCAGTGTTGCTGGGACCTTTTCATAATGCTTTAGTTCAGTGTTTTAGAGAACAGTGAGGTGTAATGTGTCTACAATGAGAATTAGTACTATATACTCATCTGTAGTTTTACACTAGAGAGGATTCATCAGTTTGCCCAAAGAGGCTGCAGAGTGTTCAACCTTGGAGATGCTCAAAACCTGTCTGGACTGGGCCTGAGCAACCTGCTCTGGGTGTTCCTGCTTTGATCAGGAAAGTTTCCTAGAGAATTTCTAGAGGTCTGTGCCCACCTCAGTCATTCTCTGTTTCTCTTCAGATGTAGCCCAGGCAAATTTAATTTTTTAAATTGAGACAGCTCCTCAAATGAGATTTCATTTCCCTGCAGCACTCCACACCAAACCTCAGAAGCCAACCCAAGGAACAAAATTCCACGTTGTAGGCAGTTAAGTGAACTGTCAAAGAACTTCATATATTCATCCTGGAGTGTTATGGGTTGGAAAGGACCTTAGAGACCATCTAGCTCCAAACCCCCTGCATGACACCTCCCACCAGCCCAGGATGCTCCAAGCCCCATCCAGCCTTCAGCACTGCCAGGGATGGGGCAGCCACAGCTTCTGGGAGAAACCTGGGCCTGGGTCTCACCAGCCTCACACTAAAGAATGTCATAACTTAAATCTACCTTTAAGATCATCATTAACCCAACACTGCCAAGGCCACCAGTATCCCATCTCCCTCAGCACATCTACATGGTACATGGCTTTGAAATCCCTCCAGGATGGCAACTCCACTGTTGTCTTGGACACTGTTTTGGGGAAGGAATTTTTCCTAGTATCCCCCGGCACATTATATTTCAGAGGGTAGCAGTTAGCATGGTGAGACTGAGATGGTACAGATTATAGCATTAGTGGAATTATTTTCTCTGAAACATCTTGGGTCTCTGAAGCCTTTAGTGTGGTTTCCCCATATCAGTCTTAAATATCCTTAATAAGCAATACCTTCCTACCTACAAGTCCTTTGAAATTTGTATGGTCAACAAAGTCTTTTCCTATAGGACAAAGGGGTGTAATGTGTCAGCTGCTCTGTGCCTGGCTGCATCCAGGCTGTTGGCCCAAGCTGACCAAGAGATTTGTGTCCCTCTTGTGGAGACCTTAAGCCCAAGGTAAGCATAGGGATTGATCAGGGGGTGCAGCAGGAGCCTACTCTGCTTATCCTGGGAGTGCTCTCACTCATGGCTTATGTGCTGTGTGGTGCTTCCAGATGGATGCAAATCTAAATGTAAATTTAACCTTCCACATAGGTGTAATCCTGTACCACATTTACTGACACTTGGCAAATTACTTTTTTTGATGGTTGTTTTTAACAAGCCAGAAACTTTTGTAAAAGGTTTCTTTTAATTGTAAACTTGTAAAGTGTAGCCTCACTCAAGAACTGGGTTAAATCTGGGTACGAGGGATACTGTGTGTAAGGTAATAGTTTTGGGGTTTTTTTTTCAAAATTACTTTTTGAAGTCTTCTAGGGATGTTTTTACCCTGTTGTTCTGTTAGTTTTTTGGGGTTTTTTTGTTTGGTTGGTTTGGGGTTTTTTTATAAACATTTTGTGAATTGTAACAGGCAGAGAGGAGAATTTCTTTGGAAATTAGTGTATCCATGCAGTATAGGTACTTTCTATTTGTATCATTTTGCCTGTAATGTGCAACTAGGTTGTTGTCTTTACTGTGTTCAACCCCCAGCTGTTCTTCTACTAGTGTTTCCAGTCCTTTGTGTTTTTCTCAGGGCTTCTGGGAAGAGCCCAAGGTTTTATAGCAAGCAGGTTCAGAGCTACACTGACTGCTGGAACCAACAGCGTGCAATTCTGAGCTCAGTGATTTTTCTGCTCCCCAAGACTGGTGATCTGTTGAGATGAAAACTTCTCAGATATTGAGATAAATACATTCTGCCAGATCATGACTCAAATGGAAAGAAGCCACAGAGCTGAAGGTCCCTGTCAGAAAAAAGTAAGCCTATAAAGTATGCAAACACAGGAACATTTTTCTATAAAAGCAAAATAAATATTAGGAATGTCACAATAGTCATCAGGTCACATGGCTTAGTGCGTCTCATCCACATTCTCATGTCCTTAACAGCTTTTTCAGTTTTACTGTAGTACAAGGACTCCCAAACTTGGATTGGCTTGGGTCTGGCCAGCAGTGGGTCCCTACAGTGGGAACTCAGGTGTGTCACCCTGTGTTCAGGTGTGACACCCTCTGCCCTGAAGCCACCAGTGCAGGGAGGCAGCTGGGCCCTGGCACAGGCAGCAGGGTGTGATGGAGGGGAAGGGGGCTGTGCCACCAGGACACCCCCTGCTCAGGTAGCTCAGGTGGCTGAGGATATGAGCTCTGAGCACCAGAGAGCTTTGGGGGGAGATGGTGACTGAGTGGTTCTCTTGTGTGAGTGCATCAGCCCCAGGGCCACTCTGCCAGGAGCCACCTTCCCTGCCCGCTGTCTGCTGCCGCAGCTCTGTTCCCCCCCTGCCCACACACAGTGCCTCGAGTTCTCCCTTCAAAATAAAGACAGCTCCTAGCTTTCTGCAGGGCAAGAAGGAGTCAGTGGGGAGGTGTTTGGCACTTAATGCAGCGTTCACTGCCCAGACATCCATTCCCTGTTTTCTCCAGGTCAGCAGAGAATCAGGAACTGCCACCGCCATGTTCTTGGCAGAGAGCAGCACGTGTACCGCTTTTAAGTGGTTTGCATATCACCAGTGGTACACCACAGTTTGGGAACCCCTGGTATAGTATCATTATATTTCTACAATCACATGACCTCACATTTTTAAATCGGACATAAGCACAAGGGAACAAATTGAGTTTTTTTACCTTAACTTTCACATTCCCTGACCTTTGAGTGCTTAGCTGTGCAACTGTAGCATTGCATTAAAATATTCTGAAGCTTTGAATTTCTAGGATGGAAACCAAAAATACAATAAAGGGGAACTAGAGATTTGAGTTTAAGGAGAAAAGAAATTAATACAAAGCAAGACATGAAAAGGGAGAGCAGTTTTGCTTTTTGTTATGCATAAATACTGCTGGGATACTATGTAGGAGGCAGGGAGTAGATAATTTTTAAAATGCAGTTCAGTAAATGCAGATAAGTTTTCTAGTATGAAGTTGGTGTAAAATTCATAAGAAGAAAACCATACATTCATAGTGAAGCTGTAAAACTGTATTTCACTGTGGCTTACTGTTTTGATATTTGAAAGCTACTGCAGTTGGAATATCTGCATACTTTACATTAAGGAATAAACATCTGAGATACAAATTCTCTAGCCAGAGATGTGGGACATCCCAACTACTGCACTACTGAGCACTTACTGAAGAATTGCTGATATTTTATTAACTGCTTAGTAGCCATGAGTCAGCATGATTAAGGCTTCTCTAGTAGCCTGTTGATATTGGGAATTTTTGCCTGTATCTTTTGCCATATGGTGGAAAAGACAGTAGTTTTTTTTTCTCTTCCACAAAAAAACCACAAACCCACGACACAATCAGTACACCTCAAATTAAAACACACACATTTCTCCTCTCCTCTCCCCTCCCAGCAAACCCCAAAGAAATGCCGTAGCTTAAGATTGCCCAACATGCTATTTTAGAGGCAAGAAAAGAAAGGTATGGGATGCAAACCTCCTTAAGCAAAATAAAAAGGAGGTGCCCAAGAATGCACTTACCAGTGTAACTGAATTTCAGAGATCAATCCAGGTCCCCTGTGGAGGTGATCACCTAATCTTGCCTTGCAACTGTTCTGTTGCCTGCCTGTTTCTAAGGATAGTTCCCTAGTAATAAAGCAGTTGGAATATTTAACTTTTTTTTCCTGGCAGCTGTCAATTTGATTGTCAATTTGAATGGGGAAACATTTTTTTTTTTCTGGCAGTTTGGATGTCCATGTAGAAAATATTCATTCTCAGTTGCTTCCCATTCAAGTTATTTTGCTTGATTGAACTGAACTTTTACATGAAATGTTGTGCTTTTTATTTGCTAGGTTCTCTCCTATGGGTGTAGATCACATGAGTGGGCTTTCTGGTGTAAATGTTCCAGGAAACGCATCTTCTGGCTGGTGTATCTTCATCTACAACCTTGGTCAAGATGCTGATGAGGGAATCCTCTGGCAGATGTTTGGCCCCTTTGGTGCGGTTACCAATGTGAAAGTTATTCGAGATTTCAACACCAACAAGTGCAAAGGTTTTGGTTTTGTGACCATGACAAACTATGAAGAAGCTGCAATGGCCATAGCAAGTCTTAATGGCTACCGCCTGGGGGACAAAATCTTGCAGGTTTCCTTCAAAACCAACAAGTCCCACAAATAACTTGCTCGTGCTTTTTTTGTATGAAATAGATAATTGAGTGACAGAAGTTGAAACATTTTTGTTAGTGTAAAACTCATTTTGCGCCAATTTTCACAAGTGTTTGTCTTAGTCTAAATGAGAAGTGAAAAAGGTTTTATATTCTGGGATGCAACTGACATGTTCAAATGTTTGAAATCCCACAATGTTAGACCAATTTTAAGTTCCTTTAAGTTATTTCATTTAAAACATGTTAAAAATTCCCTGAAATCTTAAGTAGTTTGCATTAACTAGACCCTCTGGATGGTGGTAAAATTGAAGCATGCTTTCACTTATGAGACTAACATTTGTTCCATTGAGTGTTGTCTGCAAAAACTGGAATTTTCTGAAAAATATCAGGCTGAATTAATTAATTTTCTTGTTTTTTGTTGATGTTTTTCCTACCCATTCCCCTGAACTTCTCTACCCCAGACTTGGTAGTATGGAAGAAAAGTTGAGAAATACTAATGTTTTAGTTGTCAGTAAATTGTTTGATCAATTAATATTCATTACTACGTATATAGTCGAGGATTAGGCTTTTTCAAGTCAAGGTCTTGTAAGTAGTAGCATGCCAGCGTAACTTTTAACACCATTGATGAGGTAAGTTGCACACTTGAGCAGTGGCCAAGCTGTCAAATTCTAAGGTTTTAGAAACATTATTTTTAAAGCCCACTTTCTAATAGGAATGGACCAAAGAGTTTCAAAGAAACTCCGGGAAGATTTCAGAGTCAAAATGAAACTCCAAAAAGAGAGTGTGAATATATGTTGCTACTTTATCAAACTGAATCTCTTCTGTTCAAATATTTAATGCATGGTGCACTACTTACTGGTACATTATAATGCAGCAAGATACTTATTTTCAAAGATCATTATAGTTTGGATTCCTTTGGTAGTTCTGTTTTGTAAAGAAAAAACAGTTATAAACATTTGAGCATTGTATTTCTCGCATCCCTTCTAATGAGTGCTAGATTTTTCTATTTTAATAGGATTTTGTTTTGACAACTAGCTTTACTTATTGAACACTCAGCAGAAAAGTACTTACTACTTGCAAGTTAGATATTAACAAAAAAAACCCCTTTGATTTGTAGATTTAAAGATTAATCCCCCAAGTTTTCTGCAGACTGCCTTGAAACTTTGAGTTGTTCTGTTTCTGTTAATTTTCTTTTGCTTTTTTGTGTTTTTTGTTTGTTTTTACTTTTGCATTTAAGAACATTAAATTTGATTTTGTTTTGCTCAAATTTTGTTTTGTTTTTTATTTTCTGTTATTTTTTTGCTAAGTATTGCACAAGGTGTCCAGCTTTCAACAAGTGTTTTAAAGAATGGTAGCTCCTCTTTCAGAGTTTTAAGTTACTCCTTTTGACAGACAAGTAGAAGAAAAAGGGTTGTGAAACAAGAGCACTACAATAAATCTGTGGCATAGAGACTGTATGCCACAGACTGGTGTAACCCTGCAGGTGCTCTTGGGTAGGAAACCTGAAGAGTATTTCTCTTGGGATAAAGGCTGTGTAAGGACTGTGCATGACTAGATGCCTGGCCTGGGCAACTTTGGGGTCTAGTGTTGAACATTCAGTTGCCAGAGTGTAGAGCAAACACAAAAATGGGGTGATTGGCAGTTTGATGGCAGTGTCTCCTTTTTTTGTGTGAACCTCTACCAGTCCCAGAGTTTATTTCCAAATCACAGATGCTGTTCCATGCCACCTCCTTGTATCATGCCATCCCTGGATGCCCTTGCCTTGTGTTCACAATCGTTACTTATTTTCCTGCAGTAGGCTCTGCAGTCTTGCACAGCCTGAAGGAGTCTGCATCAGCATCTCTGCACGCTGCCCATCTCCATTAATTACCTTCAGCACTGTCTAAAAAATGCTGTTACTGGGATTTCTAGAACTGGCACACTATTTAACACCCTATAGACAAGCCTTGGCACACTGAGCAGCCTCCCACTGTTTTGAGCTGGGTGTAGTAAATGTAAGTGGGATTTTTGTTATTAATAGATCCAGCCTTGGCCTTTTCCCACCAGTCCTTTTTCATGGCCTTTCTTCTGGGAAGATGATGGTCTCTGAAACAGGTGGGCTGTTGACAAAGCAAACCAGCTTCCACCTCCACAAAATGTGCTTCTTTTTATCCAGGTCTATTCCAGATGTTTCCACCGATTTATCATTAGTTTCTCAAATCAACCAATTACTACTTCTGTGTTCAAGGAGAAATTCAGAAGGATTTGAGGAATATCTCCTGAGTTAAAAACTGTATGGTATAGAGAAGTTCTCGTGTGTCCCATCACCTCTAACCTCACACTGCCCTGTTTCTCTAGAGTGGGTCTGCAAGCATTTCCAATTTCCTGTCATTCTGTTATTTCATACATTCCATAATCTGATTTCATAGAAGATTAATTTTCAAACTAAATGGGAGCTGCAGTTTTATCACAACATTTAGGTGGGGGTTCAGACTTCCCATGAATGACACCAGAAATATGAGTTTGCATCAGTGACCATTACAGGCATGCACAGCTGTCAGCTCCCTGGCTTCCACTTGATTAAATCAATTCTTGGAGGCTTTCTGGCATTGCTGTCATCTAACTGCTTCCCTATTTTTCCCTCTCCCATTCTTCACTAAATAAGAAGGAGATGCAGGATATTGTTTCAGTAGTGGTGTGAAAACTTCTCTTTTAGGAAACTTCTGATCTCAGCTTCCTTTGATGGTTACTATGAAAATAGTTACCAGGGGCTTTGCACGAGCAAAGCACTGCTGCTTGAGTCAGGAAAAGAGGAAAAAGAGAAATCCTGCTAAATTATTAAGAGCTGATACCAGAAAAAGTGCATGGGCTGCACCATTCCAGCAGTCAGTAAATACTTGGCATAAATAGCTGAAGTAAGGAAAAAATTGTGTCTCTATTCTTGATACTTTTGGTCCTAAACAATAGCCTACGCATCCGTCTTTTAAAGACCGAAAAGGAAACTTAGGGCAATGGAAACTAAATCCTAAACCCAAGTAATCTGCCAGCAGTTTCTCTACCCAAAAGCTACACAGTTTTCTTACCATGTCATCAAGCACACACTCATTAGAAGTTCTCCCTCGAAAATACCTGTTTGGAGAGAGGTTTTGGCTTCTTAGTCCTCAGGAAGTTTAGAAAAAGATATGGATACCTTCTGCTTCAAATACAGATTTTTCTTCCAGATGATACTTGTGTCTCAGGCAGTGCTTACAAAATCCTTGTAAAACCAAAGGCCTGTCTCAGACCAGATGCCTCTTGCATTTTTTATGAGATGCAGTAGGTTCAGTAAGGTAGAGAGGACTAGGAAGTCTTGGTTGCTGGATTAGGACATGATGCTTGGATTTAAAACCCCCTGGGTTTGATGGCCTGTATTGGAGATGTGCTACAGGGAGTGGCTGCAGTGGGAATGCTTTGGGTCCTTTAGGATATGATAGAAACCTTGGAGGACACGCCCAGGTACCTGCTTCTGAAGGATGAGGCATAATTCCTGATGAGAACAGATGGTGGACATGGAGCTATTGCAGGGTCTCGTGGGGAGATGATGAAGAGGATTGTGAGACAGGACAGGGCACGGTTCTGTGTGTCGGGTTTCTGAAGGGCTCAGTCTGGTTTGTGAATGTGCAGGTTGGACAACACCATTCCCTTTTTACATTATTTGATCAGAGACAAATACAGTGACAAGATGAGAAGTTTATCTGCCTGTGTTTAAAAAGAAAAAGGAAGAGAAAGCTATTTCATTGATCCCCTTGTGGTCAGGGTCCCTTCGCCTCAGAGCTGAGTCGCCAGTTGGGAATAGGAACAGCAGGAGCAGTGATGCTGTTGCCAGGCTTCAGCTGGGCTCTCTTTTCAAATGGACCTGTTGGCTCTGGCATCCCCAACTCAACTCATTTTCACAAAATAAGAGAGAACTTGTTTGTATGTGAATCCTTAGCACTTGAGCAGAAACTGCCCTTTGCTTCTGCCGCTGTTCCGGTGGTGACCTCACCCCCCTTGCCACCTCCTGCCCAAGCCAGGCTGCACATCAGTCACCTCGGCTGCTGGGGCTCTGAAAAGGCTCATTATGAGAGGGCAGGATGATACATCAGGACTTGATCAGCTTACAGGACTTTGAATGTTAAGCCAATTATCTTTTTTTTCAGGAAATTTTACCAGCTGGTGGATGGTTGGTGTTGTTTTAATTACTGGTTTGTCACTTTTAGCTCTAGAATCACTTTCGTTTTTCGTGGTATTTTCTCCTGAAAGGGAAGTTGTGTGGCCTGTACTTCACACCTATTCTTTTCTCCTCTTTTTTTTCTTTCTCTTGCTTTTATCTGGCACTCCAAGAAGGCTCTTACCAGGTCAAGGTATGGCTGTTAAACATGCTTGTTATGAGGCTGCATCCAAAATTGCACATGGGCAGTCTTAATTCTCTGCAAGACTGTGGAGGTTCACTCTAAAAATGAGACAATGCCTACTTAATAGTAAAACTGTCCTGATTGTGGTTGAAGACCACCTCCAAACTTCTCTGAAGATGGGCTTTAGTTGTGTTGTACAGAATGGGAAAAAAAAAATCAAATGAGTTTTCTTAGTATGTAAATAATTTAAGTTTTGTCAACATTAAAGTTTCTTGAAGGCTTTATTCAGACTTGGTCTTTTCCAGTCTGTTGGTTTATTAAGAAGTTTTTATTCCTTCTCAGTAAGTTACATTTGCCTCCCAGATATCCACTCTGAATGGAATTCACCCCTGTGTGGGAAGCCAGCCACAAGCCTAATCCCAGGTTAAACCTGCTAAGCATTTGCAGATAGAGACATTTCACAGGAGATACAGAAAACTCCTGGTGCTGTTTGCTTTGTGTAAGCTGGCAGAGACAAGTACAGTTCCTTCAAATGAGGAGGTGACAACATCAGCAAAGCTGTAAACATGAGCAGGATCAAAGCAGCTTAGTGTGTTTAGTTCTCTCGTGTCTCCGTTTTAGATGATGTCTACTCAAGTGTTGAATGAATTTTGTTCTTCAAGCTTCACCATAAAGTGTGGTTTACTTGAGCTGCTGTGCTGCACTCCTCTGTGTAGAGGGGAGGGGAACGGAGCAGTGCAGTTAACGTGCCTCCTCTGCCCAGCTTGTGCAACCCCTTCGCTTCTGCTCTAAATCTGGGACTGAGAAAGCCTTGAGGATCCAGCTTTTAGGGAGGAAGGAGAGTCAGGAAACACCACTGCCCAGAACAGCGTCCCCGTAGTGCTGTGTGTCCCCACGTCCTTTTCCTTCCTTTGGATTGCTACGTTTTTTTTCAGTACACCTGTATCAGTGAGCAGGAAAACCACTGAAAATTCAGAGATACACAAGTCACTAAAGTAGAACAGAATTCTCACTGCAGTAAGTAGTTGGTCAGTTTATGATCACTTAGTTTGTCCAGATGACCAAAGGGTGTCACTATGGAGAGGACACCTGCTTTTATAGGGGCACTGAACATCATTGTAGTGATGTTGTTTACACAAAGCAATTCAAAGTCTTCTAAAAAAATATATAGAAATAAAAAAATTGGCCTAGCTGCATTCTTAGGAAAAATGTTCAGCAGTTAAACCAAAATGATGAAATAACCTTCTAGGTGATCCATTAGTTTGGATGTCAGATTTTGGAATTGACAGCCTCTGCGTCCATAGACATCTGTTATAATTTTATGTTGCTTTATTGTTCTGGTCAAGTCAATAGAGATTCTTAAAATATTTCAGAAGATTTTTTTTTTTCTCAGCTTATTTGAAACTGTAATAACTACAGTTTGGATATAATTACATATGTGCTTTAAAAAAAAAAAAAGACCAACAAACTTGGGAGGATGTCCCCACACTTACCTTTTTTAACCAAATAAACAGGCCTTATAAGAAATATTTATTGAAGTAGATCCGCTGATTTATCTACCTGTGGAAATGCTAGGGTCTGTGGGAAGTTTTTTAACATACAGCTTATTTTTAACTACTGACAGTGATCTCATGGTTCAATCACAGAAGTCAAATACAGAGCAGTTTGCCCTAATGCTACCTCCATCATAAAGTTACCATATTTTTGGCTTCTATAATGAGGCAATTTGTCCTTTATAACACTGTCAGTGAAGCACCTTACTGTAACGTTTCTACTTTTAGGCTCCTAAGAATAGCTTTAAAGTGAAGGGACCAAATTCACATTTAAGTTGAGACAACACAGCTCCCTTTGAGCTCTCTTAGTAGAACTACACTTGTTTTTTTTCATGAACTGAATTTGTCACCCAAGATGCTTTAATCTCTCTATTTGGAAGCAGAAGAGTTACTGTGCTGTAGGCAAGTTCCTCTGATAGAGCTCTGCACTTCTCAGTGGTGGATTCTTAGCACAAGAGAACTGCTAAATACGAAGATCAAAAGGCTAGTGTTTCTTTCTACGTTTGTTATGGCTTATTTGTTTTGTCCTTCCTAATTTTAAAACATCCAGATTTCATAAAAATGGGTTGCAGTTACCTCCCTCTTGCTTGGGAGAGGCGGTGCCCGCGTTTCGCCCAACTTCTCCGTGACGCAGCAGCAGAGTTGGAACTTGCAGTTCAGTTCTAAAGTGTCCACTCTTAGGTTAATCAGGTACAGCATCATTTTTGTGATTGCTTTTTCTGTGCAGTATACTTACGTAGTAAAGCTAAACAAAACATTTTTAAGTGTTGCTTTCTCCTTCTGCATGATTTACAAATCAGTTGAAGCCTTTATGATCTCTTAACGCAAAACACGACACCCAGTGAGTGCGTTTGATTTTAAATCCTGTTGATGTTTTCTTCAGTTTGGCTGCAGTTATTTGTTATGTATCACACTTGGTAAAACATTTGCAAAGTTTGAACTAGAAATATTTTTCTGTTGAGTGGAATTATCAGCACTTCAGTTAGGTTTTTTTGTTGATTATGATGGAAAATCAGTAGTAGAACTGCCACCTGAAACCTTGAAAAATTGCTACTGTGTTCACGTTTCAGTCTTTATTATCATACCATTGTTCCTTATTTTTAAACATTTTTGAGCCAGCTTTTCAGTGGTACAGCTGAACTTTTTCACTTGGTCATTGAGAAGAAAATTACTTGAGACATTTGAAACATAAGTTGGGATAAACCTTTATTTCACCAGTAATTTTGAATAATACTGTACTTCTAGTCTTTTTACTGATTTAATTTCCCTTAACTTATGTAATCTTTTGTTTATAAATTAATCTGTTTGTGGGACAGAAGGTTTTATCAATTGTTTTCCATACTGTACAGTATATGGTTAAACATTTTGTATATTTAGTGTGTTTTTAAGTTATTGATTTGTTTTATATCAAATAATTTATTTTTCAGGTACCATTTTCATTTAAACTTTGTTTTTACATGGGTTTATTTTAAATAAAGTATGACACTGCTTTCCAAATGTCTAAAATGAAGTTGAATCCCATTGTGTTATTTTGAGACTGATTTTGTAAACTCAGTTAACTTATTTTAGAAAGAACTGCAGAAATGCACCAAGTTCATACTTTGATTGTGCTTCAGTACAAGTCCTAGGAAATTTACTGTAATGATTTTTGAGTGATTTGAAAAATTGGAATTTTCATCTTGAAACATTTCAAAGATTTGTTGAACGAAGCAGCAGCCTTGCAGAATCCTGTGGGTGGAATTATTAGCAATGTTTTCTATATGGTATTTTTAAAATTAAATGAAACAACCCCTAGATATTTTCTGCTAGTGTTAATACTTAAAAGAAATAATCTGTCAATACTGCACAGGAGTTTTGGATTTTTGCCACATGTTCATTACTGGTTTTGTTGAGTACTTGTTTGGAACCATACTAATTTTTTTAAATGATCCATGATGAAAGGTGATGTACTTCAAAACAGATTTAGGTTTTTATGTAATTGTTCATGCTTTGTCATATCTTTTTATTATTATTATTATTATTCTTTTTTCCCCTGCAGGAATTGGATTATTATTGTGCAATTTGGAATTTCTTTGAGGGGGGGTGTGTTGTTGTTTTTGTTTTTTTCAGAAGAATCTGAGCTGATTTTATGGACAGGTTAATTGAGCCTACTCAGTAAAGAATCTTGTTACTTATTGTATTAGAAAGATGGAATTAAAAGGCAGCGGAAACATGGTTTCCTTTTTAATTTCCAGGAAAAAAAAGTACTTTTCTCCTCTTACGGTGTCGATATCCTGATCAAACCAAAGCCCAGCTACACAGAGAAATGTGTACTGAAACCTTTGAAGAGAGCTCTTGAGAACAAGAACTCCCATCAGTTCCCCTGCACTCGGGCTCCTCTGGTGCAGCCCTGAGACAGGGCAGGCATCTGGTGGAGTGGCCCAGGGGAGGTTTTGTAAGTGACATTTTGAAGAAATGGTCATGAAACTCTGTCCTGCTGTTGGCTCAGAACAGGCTGTGTTCAAGCCTTTTTCACTAACACGAATTTGTAGTTTTGTTGAAGTCAGCTCTGCCTTGAGGTTCAGCAGGTGCCTTGCTGTGTTCTTTAGTCACAGAAATTCTCTGTCTTTCACGGCTGGGGTAATTGTCAGACCACTGAGGCATGGCTCTGATTTTTCTTTCATCTTAATGACTAACCTGTGAAAAAAGATGTAAAACAAGACAAAAATAGTGTCTCGTGTACGATAACATGGAAGAGGTGGTGATGCTTTGTCAGCTCAGGCATCTCATGCAGTAGGAAACTGTTTCCAGTTGTGTTTTCTTCCTAAGGGAATTGCTCAGTTCAGTATGTTCACCGTGCTGGGATTATTTGTACTAAATTGGTCAAGAACAGAAATGAGCATTTTCTGTTACTGCCAGTAATGGATTATTGAGTGTGCAGCATGCATTGTAGTTGGGGATGCCTGCTGCCAGTACAGAATTTCAGAACTTTCCCAGGTTGTCCTTTGGATGGATCTAGGGCAGCTTCTACATTCTTACTTCCACCAGGTGTTAGTCCCCTGTGCTTCATTTTGTGCAGGTTCAATTCTGACCATTGTATTTTCCAGGTTTTTCTTCTATGAAGGATCATGAAGGAGACATGTATTAACCACCAAAGAGCTTAATAACAAAATGCATCTATGGGAAGTATGGGCTCCTCTTTGAAATGGCTTTTTTATCAAAAGCAAACAAAAAAATCAGTGTAGACTCATTAACCCCTTGCTGGAGATTCTTTTTTTGCAGAATTCCTTATAGACTCCCTGGGTTTAGACTCATCCTCCACTTGCTTTGCTATTGGGACTGCTGAGGTATCCTGCTGTTAAATTTCTCCCCCTGTATTGCCAGGATACTGTGGGGGAAAAAAAAACAACAAACCAAACCCTAACCAAAAAAGATGTGAAACTGCACTGATTTCCATCTCACTGGTACATCAGGAAACAAGGTGGAGAACATTTCATCCTGTCTTTATATGTCTTTTTCTCTGTATCTCCTATCATTCAAACAAGAAACATGGAAGAGAATTCATATAAGGAATGTCCTCCTGGTTCCTACAAACACTGCATTTTGCTCAGGGTTTGGGCTCCAGCAGTGGCAGCAAGGTCAGATATTTGAGCACATTAGGTCTGATCCCTCCCTCCCTCCTCATTCCTCTACTGCTTCCTCAGTGCTCTCACCAGTGATGTTTCACTCAGCACTGCAACATACATCCTTTTTTCTCCCCCCTTTTTTTAAAGCATTCGGGTACAGAAGCAGTGAATTTAGCAAAACTGGAATGTGAAGCTAGTTTGTCAGAATGGAACTTTACTCACCTATTGGCAAATATTTTTTCTTTGCGGTAAAGTGAGTTTAAGCAAAGTTTGTCACAGCTAAAATACAGATTTGATTTGTTTGAATTGTAAATGTATATAATGGTTTAAATGTTGAACTTCTCAAAATAGATTGACTTCTCTCTGTAGAGCTGGAGTGCTTATTAAAGAGCCTATTCTCAATTTAAACTAGAACTTACAAGCAGCTTCACTAAGTTTATTAAAAAAGAGTTGAGGGCTTCCTCTCTTAGTAGGTATCAGTGGACCTCTTAAGCTTACTTTAACTGAAGTTCTGTTTAAATGTGTTGGAACAGATTCTGCCCCCAAGTCCAGCCTGTGCATGCTACAAAGAAAGATCATAATGGACCAAATTTTGGCTTGGGAGCAGTGCTGGGTCAGTACCAAGAGTGCTGAACTGCTTCCCTCTCATAGACTGCAGTAGGCTCCAGCTCAGGTATGGTGGAAGGAGTGGGCAGTGGCACTTTCAGGAGTTCAGGGCTGTGTAGCAGCCTGCCAGCACCTGTGGTAAGTAAGCTCCTGTGCTTCTCTAGGGTTGTGGCACAAATGGTTTTGGTCTTGGCCAAAGCAGACTTGCAGAATTTGAGGTGAAGCATTCTTGTGACCAGGCATCCTACTTCACCTCTCCCAGATTGCTCCCTCAGCTTTGCCTTTTTCTAGTGACACAGGACACGTAGACATTTGTGTGTGTGTGCTGACACTCACACAGTACCTGTGTGTCTGTGGGTGTACTAAAATATATGTAAACTGTATTTGTAGACATTTTGTTCAGAATACATACATGTATCTATGGATTCTTTGTGTTAGCACAGTGTAGCTGCTGTGTACCTGCATATGTGCTATTCCACATGCCAGCACAGTACAAAGATGTATATCCTTAAAAATTCAGGTTTATAGAAAACTTTATACATGCAAGGTATTGTTAACAGTAATTCATAATGTTATGAGCAAGCTGTTGAATTTTTAAGAACATGAATTTTCAGCTGGGTAAAAATTTTAACACCAAAATTTTTAAAAAGTTTCTCTTGAAATAACTCTGGGAATGACCACATCTGTATGATGTATCTTAATATTTAACAGTGCTCCTGCAATGCACAGTACCACTGCTTTTCAGGGAGCACCTCCCATTCACCTCTCCCTGCGAGACAAAATGCTGTCACTTTTTTGAGACTCAGTGAGTTGCAAAGTTATTTTCATTTTGTTTTACTCCACCTTTGCAATGTTTTTCCCCTTTCTGTTTTTATCATATTTCACGGGCCCTAATGTTTCAATCCTTTCTTGCTGCAGGGATGGAGGAAGGAAGACAATTCAGCTTCAAGAAGGACTGTGGTTCTAGTGACCTGGCAGTGACTGCCATGCCCTGGCACACAGCATGATGGCCTGGGGGGCACCACCGGGCCCTGCTCCCCCATCCTCTCTCTGGATTCCAGGATAGACATCCTGGCTGCTCCTGCTAGCTTAGCCTAACCATCCCAAAGCCTTGCCTGAATGTCTTCAGTGTTTCTTTTCTGAACAAGGCAAAATTAAGCTTTGAGTGAGACACACTTTGCTGTCTTTGCCTTGCTCAGTCGCTGGCTCATCTGGACTTGCTCCAGTTGTTTTATTCCTGGCAGTGATGTCTGCAGCACTGTAATAGTTCCTAGGGGAGCTTTGGGGCTGTCCTCATTTGCATCTTACATTACATAAACACAGTCATTCTCAAAAGGCAGCACAAGAGATAACAGTACAAGATGGAGGCTTGCTGTGATGCTCCCTGCCTGTCACAGTGCAGGGCACGCTCAGCTGGGCAGGGTTCAGCCTCCTGTGCTGCT
Source organism: Calypte anna (assembly GCF_003957555.1). Lineage (NCBI taxonomy): Eukaryota > Metazoa > Chordata > Aves > Apodiformes > Trochilidae > Calypte > Calypte anna. The sequence continues at coordinate 319,604 of NC_044273.1, forward strand.
GGTGGCCTTGGGGAAGGAACTGCCTTTGGCCTCTCCACCTTCATCTCAGTAATGCTGACATTGCAGAAGAACAGCTCTGATAGCCACTCCGTGGAATCTGATTGCCCTATTCCTGTGGCAGTCCCTGTCTGGGTCTGGGTGGGGGAATGATGCAAGCTGGTCAGATCCAAGAAAGAATGCAAAGGGAAAAGGGCAGACTTTGTCTTGAATTGGTGACATCAAGGCAGCTTGATGAAATTAATGAAACATTCCTTCTGCAAAGAATAACTGGGGGTTGGTCTGGTAGCTGCAGGGTGTCAGAGGCAGCAAGGGGAAGGTTTCTGTGCTGGGGGTGAGCAGTGCTGGGTAGGGAGAACCCAGCTCTGAGGCACCTGAGCATCATCTCATCCTAAGCAAGCTGCTGCTTGTACAAACCAAAGAGAGGGAAGAGGTGTGATGCCCTAATACAAACAAGGATGAAACATTCTAATCTTTTGTAGTGTATGTGTTAGAGTGGGGTCATCTCACCCATCTCAGCCGGTGCTGCTGCTGGAGCTGTGCTGTCACCCAAGGCCTGGCCTTCTGCTCCTTCTTGGAGCCACCTGAATGAGTTATTCCATACAATGGCTGCACTTCCACACCAAAAATACTGTTGGCATTCCTATGTAAGCTGTGTAAGCTTAATAGGTTATTAAAATGACATGATCTAATCTGGCTTCAGAAATTCTTTTGTGTTATGAAATTATTTTAGGTGCTCAAATTTAAAAAAAAAACCAACCCAATAACAGTAGTAGAATGGCATTGTAGACATAAGTAAGACTCCAAAGGTGAGTTCTGGATATGGGTTTATGGTGGTGGTGCTATAAATGCTCCAGCATTATATACCAACCCTCCACCATCATCTTGTGCTGATAAAGCTGTTGGTAGGACTCAAATGAAAGATAAACCTCATCAGTAGTTCCTTTAAACCAAGATCAGCTCTTGGGGCTGTTTTCTGTGTAATCCCTCAGGGTACACATGACAGCACTGCTGGAGGGGCCATTAAAGGGTGGGATCAAACAGCTGAATTGGGGGTTGTGTAAAGTGGCACTGCTGTTGAAAGATGGACTGAAACATGCTTGGAGTGCTTGGTGTCAGCTGGTGGCATGAGGAAACAGTAGGAAACCAGCTAGATCAGAAGGTGGCTGTATGGATGTGAAGGACAACTGGCGTTGCTGCTTGGTTAAAATTGCTGGTACAATGATGAGGGTGTGTTCCTGGCCATAGCAAATAAAACTGCTCAGGAAAAAACCTAACCTAAAGTAATAAAATAAAAAAGAGTTGTGGAGGTGAGGGAGTAGTGGTGAGCAACAAAAGATTTGTGTACAGAACCAGGAAGGGAAGGAATTGTCCGTGATGCTGTGAGGTGCCATAGGGACTTCATTTTCAGCTGAAGGGAAAGTGCAAATTTGGCAAAAGAGGAATGTGTGGTATGAGTTTGTGTACCTGCAAGGAAAGGGCTGTGCTAATGGATGTAGAGCAGAAGGGACTGATGTGCAAGTGCATCATCAGCAATGGAGCTCTGGTAGGAAATACATGAAATTGTCATCCTGGGGTTGTCGTAGCAGTGGCAAAAAGCAAATACCAGACAGTGTGTATCAGGGGATGTGGTGTGGGCAGGTAGAACCTCATTAATGTGATCTCTGTAGTATGTAACCTGTTTCAGTAATGGGACATTTCCCCTGCCTGAACCTGGGGCATGACGGCTGCAGCAGCTTCTGCCAAGGGGCTGTGCAGGGAGATCTCACATGGAACATCACTTAAGAGATACAAGAGCTTTTTGGATTTTTGGGTTCTGGGGCAACTTTGGTGAGGAGCTGTGTGGCTGGATGCTTAGAGGAGGGAGTGGGGAAAGGTGGAGGAAGGCACCAGGTTGTTTTGTATGTGCCTGGTTCTGTCTTTGGTTGGTCTGGATCTGCCTGTTACCAGGGGTTTGCACCTTTCTCTGTACACCTCTGACCCTGGTGAGCAAAGAACTGGCAGACTGGGAATGCTCCAGTCCAGGTGCTGGAGGAGCTGGGGAGCAGGCTGGCTCAGAAGGGCTCCTCTTCCCTGGGCTGCTGCTCCTGCCACACAGTGAGGTGCAAGGGGAAAGAGGTTTTATGGTTGTAGATTCAGGAGGGGAAATCACCCATGTCTGTAGGGTTGGAAACATTTTTACCAGTCCTTGTATGTATTTTTTGTACCCGGTTGAAGAGCAAGGGTATGGCTTAGTGCAAAGAGGGATTTCTGTTTTTGTAACTCTGTCTCCAGTGACTGCAGCCTTTTCAGCCAAGTTACTGTTGGGATTTGGTATTCAGAGAGCAGACAAAAATACAGCACGATGGAGTTAAGATACCCTGACACAGTATCCTGAAGATGGGGTCATGCTGCTGCTTTTACTAATACTTCAACACCAGAATGTGATTTAAGGTAATGCTTTGCAAATGAGTGAAGACTTACTGAAAGGAAAGGAGGAGGAGAATGGCCAGATACCTGTTTTGTTGTGGTAGTGCTCAAAGTTGGGCAGTGAGCAGAGTATCTCCGAGGTGAGATGGGCAGGTAAGTGAAGCAGCAAGTTTTGGCTCAGGTGTAATATTTCAACTGTGTCATTCCTTCCTGTCTGTGTCAAGCTGTGGTTTGGTTTGTTAGTGTCTTAAAAAGCTGAGATCTGGTCCTACTGAGTTTGAAGGCTCGGTACTCTAAAAATAAATCTCTCTGCCCAGACATGTAATTCAGAGTGGGGTTCATCCTGCTGACCCAAGCAATTGGAAATCATAGCTCCATCCAAGCCTATCAGTCAGAGACTTCAGAGTGTGATTCATCTGCTCCTAAAGACTTCCTGCTCCTAAAGGTGCCTGTCTCACTGCTGACTACAGGGAACTTAATTTCTGTAGGAGAAAGGAGAAAACAAAGGTAAGTGTACTCTGCACCCTGGGGTCCCAGGACGTCTGTGCTTCCACAGGGACTGGTCGACTCCTGACATGGCATTTGGAGGAACTTTGCCAGGGATGTTTTGGCTTTTTCCCCGTGCTGAAAACCTGGGAAATTTGGAAATGGAGGATGTCAAACACAGTGCTTTGTGCTTAGCTGAGGTTGACCCTGCTCTGCTTGGTGTCTGCATGGGGATAAGTGTGTCTGAACGTGCCTCCTGGGTGCCCAGCAGAATTCCAGGGGTATTTAAACACTGCACAGAGTTTACAAAGTAGGTTGGAAGTTTTGTTGTGGAACAGTTTGCAAATGATACCCTTAGGCACAGGCGTTGCCATGCGGTGCCTGGTTTTGCTCTCGTGCCACCACATCTTCAGCAGAAGCTTCTGAATCCTGTTGGGTGGTGTGTGAGCAGCACCTGCCTAGAGGAAGGACTGACATCATGTATTCAGATTTTCTAGAAAGTTTTATTGTCACATCTGACAAAAAAAGGAATTTCTTAAGGAAATAAGCATGTACAGTGAATCAGAAAGGAAGAGGCAAAGGCTGACAGCTCCTAGTGCACATTCACGAGGGAGGCGTTTGCTCCGCTAAGGAGCATTTAGTGTGGGTTCTGTGCTGATAATTTAAAAAACAAGCAACAAGAAAAAAAGAGGTAGTTAAGCCATTTGTATTGCATAGAGCTGCTTTGGAAATCTGACTTGACAGAGAAACCTGGTATTTTAACAGATTGAAATAAAACATTCAAAACTTGTGGAATGGAATTTTCAAAAAGTTGTTCTAGAAAACTCGCATGGAATGATTTTGAAACTGACGGTATTTCAAATTAATAAGGGGGAGATTTGGGCTGGTTTTCACCTCTGTTGTTTTATATTTTTTTTTTTCAGTTTCAGTAAAAACCCAAACGAGATACACTTTGATCTAGAAGACAGAAAGGCAGCAGCGCTCTCTGCTGACACAGTTCAAATGTTACTGTGCCACACTGCTGCTCTGGGCACTCTGTAAATCCTAAAAAGATGTAGAAAATAATAAAGTGAATGTGCCCTCATCAAAACTCACCACTTCTTCAAATTCAGATACATGAAAATAATGTCTGGAAGCCATTCAGTAGCTAGAAAGGAGCTTGTTCTTCAAGGCAACTAAATCATCTAATGTAGGAACAAGCTGGTGTCTCCTGTATAAAGCTTAAAGTTGAGCTGAAGGGCGTTTGATGCAGATTAAATTTAGTTTTTCTGATGAACCACATTCTCAAATTCACCAAACCCACTGGTGAAATCAAAGCTTAGCCTGTGCTTGCAAGGTGCTATAAAGCTGGGGGCTGCTTCTGCTGTTCCTATTGTTTGGTAACCACAAAACCCATAAATAGGATTTTAGTTTACAAAGGTAGCTTTCTGTGATAGTTTTCTCAGTGAAAATAATCCTTTTATATCAACCAAGTTCCTCTCCCCAGTTGCTTCTCAGCTTTATTACAGTGTTATACACACAATCCACCCTTGAGGTAACATCCAGATCCTGATGTCAGCCAAGATATTTGCCTTGCAAATATAAAAAAACGTTTCCAAGGAAGAGACTTAGGTGTGGACTTGTGTTCTTTCTCTACATCAGATTTCTTTGCCTATATAAAATCACACTGACATTCTGTTGCGGGGGTTGGTTCTTGCCTGTTTCCCGTTTGTGCAGTTGGAGGCAGCTGTTTCCATGGAGCAGAGGTTACAAACTGCTGCTCCTGCTCCCTCTGGCAGCAGATTTTGGAAATACAACGGGTTGGGATGGTTCCATCGCTGGTGCATCAGCTTAGAGTGTGGATGCCTTCCTGGCCAGGTGACTTGGGCATTCAGTAAATCTTGAATTTTTCCACGACTCCTTTTGCCTGTATTAAGCCTCAAGTAGAAGTACCTCAAGCTTTTTGAAGTCAGTAGGGAGTAGACCACTGCAAAGCCAGTTTATGACATTTAATAACTTGTTTTTCATTTAGCAAAAATGAAATTACTCTTTCTTCTAAATTAGAAAATATTTTTAAACCCCCGATTCCAGCCTGAAGGATTATGCACAGGAAATTTTTTTAGGAATGTGCAGTTGGAGAGCATTTAAATTACGTTAGTGGGAGCTTAAGCTGCTTCTGTGAGTCTCAACACCATGGCAGTAAAGACAAAGCAAGAGGGAGAAAGGGGGTGAGATATGGTTTCTAGAGGGAAATTAATTCAGTGACATGAATATTGGGTATAAAAGGCTCCTGTGGAGAAGGCTGCCCTGGGAAGCCTGGATTTTAAGGCTGTAACTGGATTTGAACCTAGGGACAGATCCATAGCTGGGAAAATCAACACAGTTGCAAGTTGGGCTGGTCAGTTGGGTTCACTGTAATAAAAGAGCCCCTGAAAACAGGAGCAGAGCTGGTCCTGCCCTCCCTGAACCTCACTGCCCACGCTGGGGAAAAGCCTTCATTCAGCTGTTCTGTCTTGTGTAACAGCTGGGAAATCCAGTTATCTCCAGCTTGGATTCAGAGATCTAGACAAAAATTCACTTAATTTTAGGTTTTAGATGAAAACCTAATAATACAAATAAAGCAATGGTTTTATAAAAAATTAATCTCTTTTATAAAGAGAACAAAACCTTACTGCATGCAGCCTGGGCAGCAGGTTGGGGCTGCCTGAGCTCATGTGGTGCCTTTTTGTCCCATCTCTCCTGCTTTTTTACCTACTTCAGTTCCAGTTTTCTAATACCTCTTGACCTCCCTAACCTTTGGAAAGAACCAGGCTTGAAAAAACATGAGGCATAAAACTTTCCAGGCTGGGCAGCAGATCACAGCCACATCCCTGGTTGCAAGGAGTTGAGTCCCTTCCCCTGCCCATGCTGGTTGGGTGTTTCTTGGAAAGTCCCACAGGCTTAAAGGGATTGAGAGGATTTTTCCACTTTTTGGGCCAAGTAAGGCTTTTGTCTCTCAGAGCATCCATATACGACATCCACAGTGTCTGTAAGCACCAAGATCCCATTCCTGGGAGCAGGAATGCTGTGATCTACACCTGACAGATGTTATAATGAGCTCCAGTTTCCAACAAACTTTCTTCAATAATTTCAATCATGCTGTCTTTGGGATGCAGATGAGAGGTCTCCACAGAAGGGTATTTATCCGTGTTGCTTGCTGGATCTTGCTGCAAAAAAAGAAAAAAAAACAAACAAACCATACAATTTTAATTTCTTAAGCAAGCAGATGCATTGTGCCTGTGCAGTCATTGGATCTCCTGCCTTCCCCATTCTCCCAAGCTGTACATACCATGGGGGGCTTGGGGGCAAAGTCTTTCTCACAGACATGGGCGATGATGCCAGCGGCCAGAGCATCCCCAAGGACGTTGGTCATGGTTCGAAACCGATCCCTAGATGAGAGAGAGCCATGAGGATGCAGTTGCTGGCCAGAGCCAACATGCCTGGGTTTTTTAGGGCTTTGAAACATGTCAGCCTCCATCCCTAACATTGCTACCAATGTGCTAATTGCAGGTGGAGACAAGAGCAGTATTGGTCTTGCAAAAACAGAGAAAATGGTGGGTGTGATGTCTGTGTGAGCCCAGCACCATGAAGGCCACAGGGCTGCTTTGCTCTCCTCGTATTTGTCTCCTCAGTGCTCAGACCTGTGCTGCTTCCCAAACTGATGCAGCCTCATCATTTTTGCTCCATGTGGGAGTGAGCTGCCTTACTGAATCATGAAACTCCTTGAGATGCATCGTGGGGCTTAGAGCAACCTGGTCTGGTGGGAGGTGTCCCTGCCCACACAGGAGCATTGGAACGAGATGAGCTTTAGGGTCCCTTCCAACCAACCCAGCCTGATTCTATGAAAATCTTTTTTTACCCAGGCACAGCACTTCTCTTGTTCATCCTATACTTCTCACAGCAGTGAGTGTGCCCACACAAGGGGGCAGGTGATGGGACTGGGGACCCTGCAAAGATGGGACTCGTCTTCTGATTTTACAAGTTTCACCTGAAAAGTTAAACTTCCTTTTCTGTGAAAGAGAACAAAGCAGCCAGGGCAGGTGATGCTGTTTACTCTCTGCCCAGGGTGTCTGGGAAGGACAAATAAGCAAACTAGCTGCCAGTGATGTACCAGTCAGCATCTGGTTTTTTTCTCCTAGCTCATTTGTTTCATTTTTATCTCAGTACTTTAGCACAACACATTTCACATGCTGTAGATGCTTGACTTCATTTTTTGGGTGACAAATGGAATCAAGCTTCATCTGGTTTCCAGATCAACCTGGTCTTCATCCATCAAAATTAAAACAGTCTGATTGGATGACAGATTTCTGTGGTGTTGGGTGCAGTCCTTGGAGAATGTCATCCTGACTTTTAGAAACTCCAGTGATATTTTAGTTCTAGTGATGTGGGTGTGAGAGAGAAGCTGCTCATTACGTGCAAGCTGCAATTGCTACATCTAAGAACCATCTCACTTTATTCTATGATTGTTCTGATGGTTCGATGTGACATTATTTCTGTCTACTTTCTATTTTTTAATTGTGAAAGCACCCTCATTTCAGAAATAGAAAAACTGGGTGAGCATATATTGTAAATAACACTGGTGGTTTCTGCTTTGTTATTGGTTTCTCAGACTTGAGTTTTGTTCCCTGGAAATCACCTTTTTTTCCCTCCAAACAATTAAAAGTTTCCACTCCTTTTGTTGCTCTCTTGTTGTAGCATTTTTGTGGCTAATTTTAATTTCTCCTTGTGTGATGGGAGGTACCTTTCACCTGACCTTACGAACCTCATCCTCTTCTGGGGATAACGTTCCACAAAAAAACCACTGTACCATCCACTGCTTAGCTTTGACTCTAATGCTGTCCATCCTCCTTTGTTCACAGAGTGATGAAGAGTGACAGCTTGGAGAAGAATATTAAGACTTGAGGCGTATCTAGAAATTGCATTAGCAGCCTTAGGCAGTGATGCTTCATGACAACAAGACTATGCACCCGCTCTCCTCCTTTTCTACCTCTTGCTATGGAGGAAAGTAGCATCCTCTGGATCTCCTAAAAGCATAAATGTATATATTTTTCAGAAAGATAGATTTTGTTACTTATTTGAGAGAAATATGTTTTACAATTGGGTGGGCATTTAAATAAAAGATCAGGGCAAGCTGGTATTTCAAAATGGGGACCTTCGCAGAGTGGCTGTAAAGCACCACGTTTTCCATGTACAGCCCTGAATGAGGCACCAGGCAGTGATGGGCACCTCCCAACAGAAACCTGCCAAGCCAAACCCTCCTTTAGGAGGCTGTTTGCTATAGTTCTGGGGTACTTCAAGCAAATCATTGGAAAATGAACAATCTCACACTTGTTCTATGATCCTTAAATCTCTGTTTGCCTCTCTGAGAGCTGCTTCACCCACAGCACTGGGAATTCTCCCTTGGTTCTCCCCATGCCGTTGTGTCTGGAAGGGACTTACAGAGCCCAGTCCACAGCAACGATGAGGGTGATGTCTTCAGTTGGCAGCCCCACAGAAGTCAGCACAATGACCATGGTCACCAGCCCGGACTGGGGGATCCCAGCTGCCCCGATGCTTGCTGCTGTGGCTGTTATGCTGCAAAGAGAAGGTGGCTGCACAGTTACTGGGGAAGTTTTTTGGGGGGAAAGAAAAAACTTAAGCATGTTTTCATGGTGAGGTTATTTCTGTATGGGAGGATTGGATTGGATCTTTGTCTCCTGCTGCTCTCCTGAACCTCTGCCCATCCACACCATGGCTGGGGGTTTGCAGCAGCTGCTCTTGGCTTTGTGCTTGCACACAACCTCTGTTTCAGTGCAAGTGGTCCCTGCATAAAATTGCTAAATATTTCCAACTATACTTATTTATCTGGATTGGTGCTTTATTTCCCTGCTTGTAAACTGAGGCTGTTCCATTCCTGAAAGGGAGTAAATGACACCTGCACAGCCCCTTCTGTGCTATGGTGATTGATCTGCACTGCAGGTGCTGTCCTCATGCCTTGCTGTTGGGTTTTTCCCTGGCAAGGACAGTGACTGTGCAGCAGGTTTGTGAGTGCACAGCCACTTTTCCCTGCTCCTCAGCTTTCCATCAGGCTTCATTCTGTGCAGAAGCAAGATCTCTGCCAAAGGGGAGATTGCTATGAGAGATTGCTATGATGTCTACAAATATGATAGGCTGAGAGAGTTGGGGCTGTTCAGCCTGGAGAAGAAAAGGCTCTGGGGAGACCTTCAAGCACCTTCCAGTGGATGAAGGGAGCCTACAGGAAAGGTGGGGTTTGGATTTTTGCCAGAGAGGGTAAAGGGGTAAATGTCTTAAACTGAAAGAGGGTTAGGAAAAAGTTCTTCACTGTGAGGGTAGTGAGACACTGGAATAGGCTGCCTGGGGAGGTTGTTGATGCTCCATCCCAAGGCCAGGCTGGATGAAGCCTTGTGCAACCTGGGCTGCTGGAAGGTGTACCTGCCCATGCAGGGGTGTTGGATCTTTATGATCTTTAAGGTCCCTTCCGAACCATTCTGCGATTCTATAGAGAGAAATAATTCAGATGCTGCAAAGAAACATTTACCTTATTGTTATAATTTGTCCCAAATCCAGGTCATACTCATTGACCTGGGCGATGAAGATGGCAGCGACTGCTTCGTACAGAGCTGTGCCATCCATGTTGATGGTGGCACCAACGGGGAGGACAAATCGTGCCACTCGTCTGTCTATCCCATTGTTTTCCAGAAGACACTTCAGGGTGATGGGCAAGGTTGCTGAGCTGCAGAACAAGAAATGGTCAGTAATTGCCTCCATTGTTTCATTGACCTTCATAAACAGGAACCAACCTAACGGGACAGAAATAGAGGTCAGTGCATCAGCAGCATTCCACAGATTGCTTTGCTGTCCTGCTTTAGCTTGCACTGCCTGGGAAAGAGACACAATTAGCCAAGGAGTCAGTTAGCTGCTGGCTGAGGAGAAACCACTTCTGTGTGATAGTTCCAGCTTTGTTGGCCAAAATCAACAAAGCTTTTTTGGCCCCACGTGGGTCCTGCAGCCCCTCAGACATCAGGACTGGGGCCAGGTCCAGCCAGACCCCGTTGGCCTCCTCCCTGCACACAGGAGGAGCATCTGCAGTGCTGAGGTGATGGTTGGACTTAGTGATCTTAAAGATCTTTTCCAAGCAGAATGGTTCTGTGGTTCTGTGACCTTTCTCTCTTGTTTCTGCCTAGCACAAAGATCTGAGCTGCTCTGCAGGAGTCGGGGTAAAGATGTGGAAGAAGACTGAATGGAAGATAGGAACCAAGCATGGAAAAGAAATCAGTGGGATTGTGATAGTTCCTTGGGGCCAGGGGGGGCTTTTTTGCACAGAGCTGGGGAGGTGGAGCTGAGGCTCCCACTGCAAACATCTCTGCAGCTGAAGCCTGGTGAGGCAGAGCCCAGAACCAAAGTGCAGGAGATCAGGTAGTAACAGCAGAGACTTGCACTGGTGGGCACTGGGGGAGGGAAGGACAGTTCCAAGTGGTTTAAATGTGAAGAAACAACATTAGAAGGGCCAGAAAAGCCCTTTGCCTAGTCAAATGCTTTTTTAAGAAAAATGTTTGAATTTGCTTGTCTTCAGAGGGCTGTACTTCCTGATGGAAACCTTCTTCATTGTTATAAAGAAAAATTTTAAAATTAAAACAGATTAAAATGATGTAAAATTATAAAATCTTATCAAAGTAGACAAAGCTTTTCTTTGAAAGAATTTGGGATATGTGGGATTTGATTTAAGATTTTCAGTTAAGTGTTCAGAAAGACTTTTGATGTTTTCAAATGAAACCCAGGATCATAACCCTGTGCTGTTTATAAAGCACCTACAACAGTCTTGTTTTGAATCCTTTGGAAGCAAACAGACTGCAGCAGTTAAAAGAAGCACACAGAAGCCCAAACATTGCTGCTTCACTCTGGGAAAATCCCAGGAGATGGAGATCAGGAGAGCCAGGGATGCTCTCCCAGCTGAGGCCCAGGGCAGTACCCAGCATCCCACTTCCTACTAAAACTGGAAGTGATCTCCTTTCAAATAGTGCTGGAATATAAGTTTTCTTTGGCTGAATTGTACTTTTTCTAGCTGTGCACACAGCCACATTTCCCTTGAAGGCACCAGTTGCCTTCTGAGCTGTTTCAGTGCATTTCATACCTGGAAGATGTAGCCAAGGCAATCAGCAAGGCTTGCAGTATTCCCTGGATGAAAGCAAAGGGGTTTTTCCTGGTGATGAGCACAAAAAGCAGAGGTAAGAGGACAAGTCCATGGATGGCAAGCCCTGATACCACTGTAATGGCATAGAGCCCCAGCTTCTGCCCGATAACCGCTGGATCTTCCATCTCCAGGATCTTTCCAGCAATGAGAAACACAATGCCAAAGGGGAAGTACCTGCAAAGAATCAGCAGAAAAATTATTTATGAGGATGCAGCAATCATTGCAGCACTGCAGGACACTCACGACAGGGTTTGTCCTGTGTGGGACAGCCACACAAAAATAAACCCAGCCTTCAGAGCAGATACTTGCAGATGTGTGGCTGGCATTGCCACGAGAGAGCAGGTAAGAAAAATAACTGAATCAATCAAAAAACAGATTTACCAAACTGCCATCGAGACAATTTTCATGACTGCTTCATTCAGACACTGGCACACGTTAACCAGTGGAGCTCCTCGCTCACCCATTTTTCCCAGGAGAAGTCCTGAAACCAAGCACAGGGTTTGTGTTACTCATCAGCACCTCGAGGGGCACCTGAGGCCACAGGGTGGGTTTCACTGGACAGCCTTAGGCTTTCCACATGCTCTTACAGGTGACAGTAATTCTCTGCTCCGAGCAATTACAAATATCTATCCTTAGAAAAAGCCCACCAAGCCCAAAGCCAGGATTTGGACTGCACAGATACCTGATAAACTCTTAACTGCTGCTCAGTACTGGAAGATTCTTGGGGTGGATAAGCTGTCTTTCTGCTCTTACAATAATAATGAAGCTCCATAAATGAAATTGGGTTTGTTTGGTTGATTTTAGCTGAATTTAAGCTAAATTTAAACTGAAGCACTGTAAAACTGGCTGCTTTATCTCAGAAAAGAAGAATGTAGCCAGGATCTGGCCTTGTCATCTAGAGACCGTTGACAGGTAGTTGGATCTCTGGGCTTGCACAGAAGAGAGATGAACTGTGGTCATCTTTGCCAGGACTTTTAGAAATTAGATGAGCCTTGACATGCTTAAATCTCAGCTTCATGGATATTAATCCAAGATTTGGTGGCCACGACAGCTGCTTTGACAGAAATAAATTTCTCTTGAGGTCCTACAGACAGATGATACGGAAAAGATTCCCCAGCTTCCTTCAGGCAACTTTAAATCTCTGCCCTTTTCTGGATATCAAAGGCAATGGAGACACCTGGAGATGCTCAGTGTCAGTGATCTCTGGAACTGTGGTGTCTGTGCAGGGTTTCATCCCCAGCAGAGCCACTCTGGGTAGTCAGCAGGTGCTGCATGGATGCCTTGGTCTTGAGTCCCACAAAGTCCCTCATTTTGGTATTGGACACAACCCCTTTGCTGAGATCCCAACCATCTCCCACCACCCCTGCCTGCCTGGATGGAAGGAGGAGCTGATCCCCTTTCCCAGGCATGGGGCAGAGCATTCCCTGTCCCCATCCTGTCCTCTGCCAGTCCAGTCCCATTCCTTCAGCCCCTCCTCAGGGGTCATGCTCCCTGTGGGTGGTGAATGTGCCCCTGGGGCAGGTGATGTGCTCAGTCTGTGCCTCCCTGGAACTCCCACCCACCCTCTGCAATGCCAGCTGGGTGCCCAGGATGGGTGCAGGTGACCTCCCAGCATGTCCTGGCTCTGTGCTGATCCTCACACCCACGCTGGCAGGGTAGGGGGTGGTAATCTCAGAGGAGAAAAGCAGCTTCTCCTCCCTGGTTTGGCTGGGCTGGAGGGGAGGAGGTTTCCTGGGGGCAGCAGCTCAGTGTGTTCCCTGAGCATCTGCCCCGAGGGTGGTGGTGGCCACTGGACAGGGCTGTGCTATAGACATCTCCTTGATCTGTGAGGGTCTCAGGGTGGCTCTGTCTCTGCCCCATCTCCCTCAGACACTCCCTGTGTTGTAGTCTCCAAAACTTCTTGCACTCCCCTGGCTCTGGCAGCAGCTCCAGGGCTGTCCTGGCTACACCACCTCCACCCCCCAAATCCTCTAATTGGCTTTTCGGTTCCTTGTACACTAAAATCAAGCTTCTTTTCCTCATCTCTTAATCTGCACATAATCCAGCCCCCATTCTCATCACCTCCTACTCTTTTCTCTCCCATTTGATCTCTCCCTCCCTTTCTCACCTGGCCTTGCACCCTGGGTCCTTCTGCCTCCCACTTGGGGTCAGCTCTGAGTTCCTCCTTCCCATTACAAGCAGTAAGGGGGTGATAGGTGATAGGAAAAAGGGTGATGGTTTGAAACTAAAATAAGGGACATTCAGAGCAGATCAAAGGAAGACATTTTTTACAATGAGGGTGGTGAAACACTGGCCCAGGTTGCCCAGAGGGGTGGTAGATAATCCCATCCCTGGAAACATTCCACATCAGCTTGGATGGGGCTCTGAGTGACCTAATCTGATTGAAGATGTCCCTGCTCACTGCAGGGGTTTGGACAAGATGCCCTCTAAAGGTGTCCTCCAACCCAAAGCATTCTGTGAGTCTGTGACTTTCTCACCTTTAAACCTCCTTCCTCTGCATCTCTTGTCCATGTGCTCTCCATCCAATTTCTGCTGCTTCTTTCTGCCTGAAACTGCTGCCAGGCACCTTGTCCCTGTGGGTTTGCTCCTGTTGAGCACAGGAAGCTTTCTCACCCTCCTCAGAAAGTTCTGTTATAAATTTCCATCCATTTTGTCTCAGTCCTTAAGCCTGACCCAGTGTTCACCCACTGCCTGCTCAGGGAGTTTGAACACTGAGGGCCTGAGGGGTTTGGACCATTTGTAACGAGCTGTGACCCAGGTAGTCTAGACAAAAGCAAAAACTGACGCAGTAGAATTCACAAAAAGGACCCTTCAGCTTATGGGATGATTTGAAAACCCTCAGGACCAGTGATTTGGCTCAGTGCCTGACACCTTCTCTGAACTCTGCTATGGGTGGTACCGATGAGGGGGGGAGGGACAAACTCTGTGGAGTGCTAAAATCACTAAAAATCACTAAAAATAACTTCATTCCTCTGAGCATCCCTACCTCCTGGTACAGCACAGTGGCCACAGCAGTGATTACCCTGGGCTGGCATCACCATCACACAGCTGGGCCAGGAGTGCCCTGGTCTCTGTGAGCTGGTACCAATCCTTGCCCTGAGCAGGCACCAATCATTGCCCTGAGCTGGTACCTATTGTTGCTGAGAAGATGACAATTCCCAAGACGTTCATCTCGTTGCTGCTGCCAGGAAGGGTCCTGTAGGTCATCTCAGGTGCTGGTGTCAGCTCCAGGAACACAGGTCGATGAATTTCAGGGTTTTCATCATCAGGTGCAAAGTAAATAAAACTGAAAGCTTTCCCTGGGATCTTTGGAAAGCCTTTGGGAGACTTCACCACTGGGACAATAACCGTTCGGTACTGGAACAAAAGCAAAGCAGTGAGGTCAGTGTCCTGCTGGCAAGGGGCTCCATCCTGCCCTCAACACAGAGGCAAAGCCATCACTGAGCTTGATCCACTCCCCCCGTGGTTCCCAGCCCATGGCACTCAGTGCCACATTCAATCTCCTCTTAAAAACCTCCAGGGATGGAGAATCCACCCCCTCCCTGGGCAGCCCATCCCAATGCCTGAGCACCCCCTCTGCAAAGAATCTTTTCCCAATATCCAACCTAACCCTCCCCTGGCAGAGCTTCAGCCCCTGCCCTCTTGTCTGACTGATGGAGCAGAGCCCAACCCCCCCCAGCTCCAACCTCCTTTCAGGGAGTTGTAGAGAGTGATGAGGTCTCCCCTGAGCCTCCTCTTCTCCAGCCTCAACACCCCCAGCTCCCTCAGCCCTTCCTCACAGGAATTCTGCTGGATCCCTTCACAGCCTCCTTGCTCTTCTCTGGACCTGCTCCAGCACCTCAATCTCCTTCCTGAGCTGAGGGGCCCAGAACTGGACACAAGAACTCTCAGCCCAGACCTCTCTGTCTCCAGCCCCCCCCCAATCCCAGGGGCTGAGAAGCCACCAGAAGCAGAGCAGGGGCTGAGATGTTGTAGAGGAACCCACCCAGGCAGGAAGGAGTGACCCCGGGAGGTTGTGCCCCCAACCAGCACCCTCCCACCTTTGGGTGCCCACCCTGGGGTGAGCAGGGAGCAGGCAGGATGGGGAGGGGGGCAGAGGGGAGGGAAGGGGTTGATGTCCAGGCCATGGATGGGAAAGAGCACCCAGAGAGGGAGAGCTGGAGATGGGCACCAACCTGGGTGCCCGGAGAGGTGGAGCTGGGGAACTCACCTGCTGGAAGGAAGCTTCAATGAGGTTGGAAGGAAACATGTTTCTGGAAGAGAGCAATGGTGCAGGGGTTAAAGCATGTCAGGAGAATATAGGAAACCACCTGGGAAGCACCTCTGGTGAGGAAGAGGTCAAGAGGGGGACTGTGACAGCCAACACCAGGTTGATGTCCTCTGTGCAAGCTGAGGGTGACACCAGGCTGGCAGGGAAGGCATCTGCCACCTCCAGCTCCCTGCTCAGAGGACTGCAGGGACTGCAGAGCTGGACTGCAGAGCTGGAGCAGGATGCTTGGAGCCTCGTCCAGGCAATCAAACAACCTCCAGAAATGGACATTATCCCCCAGCCCTTGGGTCCCTGCTGCACCCCCTCCCCAGTTAACCCTCCCTTTAATCCCGCTCTGCCCCAGTTCCTGCTCATTTTCACCTTGCAAAGTCCCAGGAGCTGCAGGGGGAGAACCGTGGAGCTTTGCAGGGAGTTTAAATTTTCCTCTGCTCTCTGCTGCTGCACCCCAGGTGGATCTGGGAGGAGAGCAAGAGGATGGCCAGAGCACATGGGTGGGGGAAATGAACCCCCCTTGCTGGGCTCAAGGGGCCCTGGTGGCTGCTCAGCCTGGCCAACATTTTGCCCATTTCCCTTGAGATATTACCCAAGAGAATGGGCATGTCTTCCCTGTGAAAGGGCATCAAACTTGACTTCTCCTGAAATCCTGGGACTTACCGGATTAAATCCAGCAAAGCATCAGCAGAGCTCATCACCACTTTCCCCACGGAGTAGTCATCCTTCTGGGCAGCTGCTCCAGGGTGGATGATGACCACGAGGATGATCCCAACGGTCACTGCCAAGAAGGTTGTCCAAAGGTAGTAGGTGATGGTGATTAACCCCATCTTTCCACAGGCCTTGGAGTCCATGGTGGCCAGCCCGGACATGAGGCTGAAGCAGAAAAGATGATTATGGTCAGCATCTGCTCCCAAAGCTGCCTAAGATGCATCTGATGGGCAAAATCTCCAAGGTGGGAGAGAATTTTCCAAAGATACCTTTTTAACCAGTGCTGAAGGGCATCACCAAGCTCATGCATATTCCTCTGCCTGCAGGATCTCACTCCCAGGCTGAGCTGCAAAAGGCAGGAGCCACCTTTCTGAGTCCCTGTTCAAGGTCTGGCCATGCTCTCTGTTTTCTCCAAGGGATAAGAAGTAAATATTTGTCACGTATTTTTATGGTGACTAACACTTCTCTTTTGTGTGTGCTCTCCTGTTCTCTTAAACCTTCTACACCCTACCCTGCTGCCAGGAGTCACTGGGGACAGCAAGGAAGGAACTGATAACGTTTATACAACTCTGGTGGGGATGAATGGCACCCCCAAGGAGAGAGCTGCTGGTTCAGATTTCATGTACACGTAAGGTTCCTTAAGAAGTAGCCCATAAGCTACTTCTAAACAAAACTGGACTAAAAATAGAGAGGGTATTACAGGAGAGAGCTGGTCGGTGGCAGTGCTGCCACTGGGGGCAAACAGGAGTGTTCGGGGGCTGCAGGGTGTAGGCTCCCCTGTGCCTGTAGACCCCCCACTGAGCTGCTGGCTCCTGGTTTTCACTGCTCCAGATCCCCTAGGGCTCTGCAGAGCTCTGGCCAAGCCTGGTGGCAGCGTCCAGCAGTGTCCTGATGACCCCCAGGTGGGACAGAATGGAAAGAGAGGCTGTGAAGGTGAATGCCACCCCTGGGGACACACAAGGGACGGGTGGTTGAGGTGGTGGCCAGCCCACAGATTGCCTCCAGCAGCCAGGTGTCCAGCAGGACAAAGATTCCTGGGAAACTCAAGAGAGGCCACCAAGGCAATGCAGGAGTGAGTGATGTTTTCCAATGTGAGGCTTGGGGAGCTCCAGAGCTGACCCAAACCTGAACAAATCCATCCCCAGAGCACACCTGGTCCCCTCTGGGATGGTGCACAGATGGAAGATGCCACTTCACTGTCATTCAATAAAGAAATAAGAAAAAAACCTGGTTCAATTCAATGTGCAAGAAAAATTCTGGGAGCCCTGTGCAGACCTCATGACCAGGAGAGTCTGGGATGCCCCAGCATCATTGAGGAGGGCTGAGAGCACCTCAAGAGCAAAATAAAACCCAGGTGGTGTATCAGGGAAGGAGGGTGAGTGAGATACTGGAAGGGTAAAGAAAGCAGCTCTACAAGAGCTGATACTGAAAAGGCCAACTGTGGCCACACTGCTCCCAAAACCCAGCCAAAGGCAAATGGGACAGCAAGAAAACTCTGAAAAACAATAGAGAAATTACATGGCCTCAAAGGAACGAAGAACTAACTGCTTGGGTATTTCTAATGAGCATGTGCCAGCAATTGTTTAAAATAAATAAATCTGTGTCAGGTTTTCAAGACCTTGCTTAGACTGGAGTGTGATTCTCTGGGCTCTGTTTCTTATTTCTAGATCAGGCTGAGCTGATAAAAGTGGGAGCTGCAAACATGGACACAACATTGACAGACATTTACAGTTTCTACCTGAACTTTCTTAAAACCCTCTAAATAAGGAAATCTGCTTTGAATTTAAACAGCTGCTCATCATCATCCTCCCCTGGATGGTCCTGGCATCACCAGATGTCTGGACCCAAAAAGAAGGGAAAGACACCAGCAGTGCAGGTACCTGACCTGGGTGCAGGTGTCTACCAAATCCAGATGAAGATTTGACCCAGACCATTGCTGGGAAATCATGGGATCAGATGGATACCAAGCAAGAGAATGCTCCTGGTTGCTTGGGGCTGGGGTAATTTTCCAGGCAGTTTTGAGGTGATCACCTCAGCGTGATGGAGAGATGATATTTCAGAAACAGAAGACAGTGTCTTACCTGGAAGTGATCAAGGGCAGGATCAGCATCTTCAACATCCTCATGAGGAGCTCCCCAGGAAAGGAAAAATACTGCTTTGCCTGCACATAAGGCAGAGCCATTGTGTTAGGTGAGAGCTGAGAAGTGGCTGCTGATCATGAGTTAAGGGCTTAAACATGATAAATTTGCTTTTTTCTCAACAAGCCCCAGCTCTGATCTTGGTTTGGAGCTGGCAGCCATCCCCTGCAGCACTCAGAGGGTCCTGTCCCTCACCAGGAGCTGAGGCAGGGATGGGAAATCCTGTCCACAAGGGAAAATTGGCTGTGAACCAGAGAGGGGTGTGTGAGGTTGGTTCCCTCCCAAGAACTTCCTTTGGGAAGTTCCCACAGCCCCACTCCTGGCTTCTCCTGAATGTTGTTACACTCATTATTGGGGAGCAGAGTCTCAGCTGCATGTGCTGAAGTTCTCCAGAGCTGTTGGGTGCAGGCTGGTGCCAGCAGCAGGAAGTGGGAACACCTCATGGCTGCAAAGGGCAAAGCTGAGCTCAGGGAGTGCCCAGGCCTCCAGCCTCTTGGTGGTGCAGCCTCATGTGCACTGAAGGAAGTTTTCACCCCATGTCATCCATCCATCCATCCATCCACCCCTTACACTCCTCACATGGGCTTGGGGAAGGACTGCCCTGAGAGAGACTCCCAAAGCCCAGATCCCACAGTCAGGACCAAGGGAGTGAGGAGTCTGAAAGTGTCCCTCCATCCACCTCCATCCCTTCATCCATCACCCTTCTCCCTCCAACCCATCCCTACCTCCACCCAACATCCATCCCTCATCTATTTCTCCATCCACCATACTCTGGGCTGCTGAGTTCCATCCATGCCCCCAACCATCCACCCATGCCTCCATCCATCCATCCATCCATCCATCCATCCACCTTCCCTCAGTCTTTCACTGTTGCTGCTGTAGAGGTGGAAGGAATGAACCTGAGATGGTCTCAAGCCAAGCAGGTACTTTTGGTTACTCTGAAGTAACCAACACCACCAACGTCTAAGGGATGCCAAGGCATACCATTAAAATAAGTTCTCCACACCACTGTCTCTGTGCTCACTCACCCATGTGCCCTAAACTCAGCCCATTTCCCCATGGGGAGTGCAGCTGTGATGGGTCCAGCTGGGTGTAAGGAGTAATAAGAAATCTGAGCATTTTTTGTCAGTGGGTTTCTCAGCTCTGGGACACTTCCCAGCTGCTTCTTCAGCCCCTCTTCTGCAGCAGGGATTTCAGGACAAAAATCTCTAACGGGGAGAAGTGGCTCCTGGGGACCACATGAAAGGCTGTGGGAAGAGGGCAGGGTGGGACTGAGGCCCAGGATGGATGAACTGGGGCAGGAGCCCCCAGCTCTGTGGCCTCCAGCCTGGGGTGGGAGGCTGCCAGGAGCTCACGGGCACAGGGCACGGGGAGATTGAGCTCATTTTTAATTAATTAATGAGATCATCCCCGCAGCAGGGGGTGATGCTGAGGGGGGTAATTGAAATGACATCCCAGGGATGACTTTGTGACATCCTTTTGGGTGACACCGGGGTGTTCCAGCTGAGCTCTCCCCGGGGCTGTGTTCCCCATCCTGGGCTCAGTCAGCACTGCCAAAGATCAAGGGCTGAGCCACAGCCAAGATGTCCCCACAGCCACGTGGGTTCCCATGTGGTGACATTTCACAGTGCAGTGCTCCTAGGGAGTGCTGAGCCAAGACACCTCTTAGGTGCGTTTTCTCCACTGTGTTGGTCTCCAAGGGTCCTCAGAGGAAAGTGACCTCTGGAAACTCCTCCATCCCCCCATTAACCCCATATTTGTTTGCTGGGCCTTCTCCAGAGAGTGGAAACTCTCATTGCGTGCAGCTGGGGACAGTGACAGGAAGAGCTCATTCATCCCTCAGCCCTCAGTGCTGCTGGCTGTGTTGGGAGCAGAAGTTACTCAGAATGCAGCAGCCAAGCATCCATTGCCCCTCTCCCATCCCCATCCCATCTGGAGGCTCCTTCAGCCCTATGCAGTCCATCCTGGAGCCCCTCACTCCCACTGGTGAGAGGCAAGATTTGTCCTGCAGCTTTGGCATTTGTTAGCAGCTTTTTGGTTTAAAAAAAAAAAAAAAAAAAAAAAAAAAGACAGAAAAAGCTATAAGGAGAAACCTGCCCTGAGAGGAGGTTTTTTTGGGCCAGGAACCTTTCCTTTGGAATCTTTGCCCATCTGGGCCCCTAAGGCGTGGTACCTTGCCAGCACCAGAGCTGGATGCCCCGACTGCCCCTTTCCATCCCCTTCACTCCCATCCCCATCCCAGCCAGGCTTACCAGATCCGTCAGCTCCAGTGCCCGCAGCAGGAATCCCAGGATGCACCCAGTAGCAACTGACAGCATCGACATGGACAAGAGGCCATTTTTCTCCCAGAAAGCCTGCACCCATTTCCAGAAATGCAGAAAGGTGCTGGACAGCAGGCTCAGCATGGCTCTCCTGACCTGCTCCCACATGATGGTCCCTTGTGCCCAGGAGATGTTCCTCGCTGCAGCTCCCAGCCCTCCTCATCACCCTGGGGCTAACAGGCCCTGCCCTTTGCCAGAGCTGAGTTGCTGGGAGCTAATCCCTGGGACCCAAAGCTTCAGGGCTATCTGGGAGCCTTTCCCATAATGGAAAGTGACGTCTTCAACTCCTTAATCTGGGCTTGGCATCGATGCCAAATCCTCCCAGGTTAACCCTCCACCCCCCAAGATCATGGCCGTGTGCTGAGAGCAGGGACGGAGCCCCAGAACTCCCTTCCCATCACAGTTCCTGATCCAAAAGGATCAGTGTCCTACTGCTGGATTTGTGCTTCCACCGGCTGTGAGCACAACCCCCTCCACCCCAACATCTGAGATGAATTCCCCAGGGCAGCACTGGCAAAGGGAGGATGTTGGTTGGGTAATCTTCGGTGCACAGATCACCAGCCTCAGGCACCAGGAGTTGATGCTGAATCCACCATGAGGATGTGTCTACCCTGCTCTGAACATGAGGTAAAGCTTTTGAGGATGTCAGAGCACTGGAACAGGATGAGAGTAGTGGTTTTCTTCTCTGGAGATATTCAGAGCCCACCTGGACACCATCCTGTGCCACTTGCTCTGGGCAAACCTGCTTGAGCAGGGGCTTGAACTGATGATCTCAAACCCAGTCTCCTGAGCTCCCTTCCAGTATCTGAAAGGGTCCTACAAGAAAGCTGGGGTGGGGCTTTTTGCATCAGTGTGTAGCGAGAGGACAAGGAGCAATGGTTTAAAACTTGGAGATTTAGATCAGATATTAGGAAAAAATTCTTCTTTGGTGTGAGGGTGCTGAGCCCCAGGTTGCCCCCAGAAGCTGTGTCTGCCCCATCCCTGGCAGTGTTGAAGGTTGGATGGGGCTTGGAGCACCCTGGGCTGGGGGAGGTGTCCCTGCCCATGGCAGGGGTGGCACTGGATGAGATTTAAGGTCCCTTCCAACCCAAACCATTCTCTGATTCCAACCCCCACCAATCTGTGATTCTGTAACCTATGAACAGATCCACCCCTCCAGCACCAGCTCACCTTTGGAAGCTGCCCCAAGGCAGGGACACTGTGGGATACTCAGCCAGCAGCCAGTGCTGCCCGTAATACTTGAGAGAAGTTCTGTGTCCAGCTTGACTCCAGCTCAGGCTAGGGCTCTCACTGAGTCAGAAACACAGTGCAGAAGGTGGGTGGGCTTGGGGCTACAGCACTGTTCCCTGGCTGAGGATGCTCTGGGAATGGGGAACTACTAAAACCTCTATGAATTAAAACCTCTCTGGTTTAGATTTGAAATCTTCCACCTACAAATAAGACCATGAAACCCTCCCAGACCATTGCCGTACTTTACACAGGTAAAACAAAGCCACAGAGAAGTATTTGGACTTGAGGATCTTTTTCACCCCCCTGCCCTCTGAGACAGGGTCCTTGCAGCCCAAGGACACGGTGGCTTTTGCAGTCATCTCAGAGGAAGCAGAGCTCCTTCCCAAGCAGGAGTGTGGCATATTGTGCTTTTCAGGTTTCAGCCCTTGGGGAGGTCTCTGTTGGAACGATCTTGTGCCTTTGCCTTTAGTGCAGATCACTCAACCTGCCAGGCAGAAATCAGATAAAATATTTGCTTATTGGCACAGATAAAATACAGGTGTCTGTTCAGCTCCATCTTCAGAGTCATCTGAGAGCCAGGGGATGGAGTTTGCATGCCAGGAGTAAGAAACTGCTTGGGAAAAGGCATCCTGAGTTGTCTGGGGGATCAGGGACATCTCAAGTACATCAAAAGGTCCCTGGGACTGGCAGCAAACGGAGGGAGCAAGCTGAGAAGGGAAGGGTGTGGGTAAGTCCAAATAATTGAGAATGGAGGAACATGAGACTCTGTAAGGAACTGAGAGAAAGGAAAGGATGTCCCAGAGAGCGGGAGAGGAATGACAGGAGGTGGGAAAAGGGCAAGAGGGTAGGAGGGAAGGCCTTGGTGCTGGTGTGGGGATTGCTGCTGCCTGCCCCTGCCAGGGAGCACAACCCAGCACTTGGTGAAAGGGCTACACCTACCATAAGTCTCAACGTCATCATAGATGTCAGTGTCCCTGAGAGGAAAAAGAGGGAGTGCTGTGAGCAGTCTGGTGTCCCATGTCCCCACCACATCTCAATACTGAGACAAGACCCAACTTCTGCTGCTGGGCAGGTCCCATCTCTCCTAACATGTCTACAGGCTTTGCTGTCCTCCAGGCACCCCTGTTCACCTCCTCCCAGCCTTGTGCTCTCCCCACAGAGATGAGATGAGCTCCTCTGAGCAGGGCTCTGGCCTCTCTCACCTTGGACATGTTTGGTGGCCCCATCTCAGGCTGCTGGGAGCCACAGACCCAGCTGTGTGGCGGGATAGTGCTGGCCCATTGTGCTGTGCCACCAGCAGCATCTGAACAGTGTCTGGGCAGGTCTCATGTGAGGGACCACAGCTTGAGGAGGGCTTACAGCACCCTGGGAATTCCTCCCAGTGGGAGGCACTAGAATTGGCATCCCATACCCTGGGATTACCCCAGAGTAACTAGCTGCTGTTATTCTTATGGTCGCTGCCTGGGCTTGATGGTTTTGAGTTGACAGTCAGTGGCAGGGCTGGTTCAGTTCTGGGCACTTGCTGAGCAATTACTACACCTTACGGAGTGAGGAGGAAGGGGCTGGAGAAGAGGTACTCACAGGTGAAGCATCACAGCCCGGGGCACGTAGCCATCTGCAACACAAAAGTGAGGAAACACTGGTCAGGTTGTGCCAGGAGCCAGGGTCTCACATCACCACCTGCTCCTGCCCAGGACAGGCAGGTTTAGCAATGTCTGACATCCCCAGGGAGAACTGGGAGCAAGGAGGGACAGGGCTCTAGGGAGCCAAGCAGGGAAGGAGCCTGGTGGGGTTTGATCTGATCCTTGTTTCCCTTTGGTGCAACACAGCTTGTGGAGTCTGTGCCTAACACAAAGGCTGATGTGCCAGGCTGGTGGCTGAGAGACTCTGAGAACTGCAAAGGTTTTTAGCAGAGGGGAGTGAGAAGCCCAGCTGCCAGCAGAAATGCTGGTGCTGATCAGCAGGAAGAGCAGGACATGTTATTGCCATGTTCCATACTTAAAAGTTGGCTCCAAAGAAGATGGAGACTCCCTGTTTCCAAGGAGTGACATGGATAAGACCAGGAACAATGGGCACAAGTTGCTCCTGGGGAGGTTTTGATTGGGCACAAGAGGTAAATATTTCACCATGAGGACAGTCAAACACTGGAATGATCTCCCAGGGAAAGTGCTGGGTTCCCCTACTTAGGAATTTTAAGTCTCAGCTCCACAGGGTGCTGAGACATCTCATATAAACTACAGTGTTACATAGAAGGGTTGGATCTGATGATCCCTGAGGTCCCTTCCAATCTGACATTCTATTTGTGCTGAGAGAAGTGGGAACATTTGAGACCCAGGTACATGTTAATTCTGCTTAAAAACAAGGGAACATCTCCTGCTGTCTACTGGAGTGGGTGTCTGCACTCTTCATGGGCTGTGTGATCCCCATTGTGGGCAAAGCCTCAGTCCCCACCAACTTACACCTCCTCTGGCTGTTTCGACAGAGGATTTGCTCTTGATTTGTAAACTGAATCACATCAAGAATTTCTCCTCGTCTCAGTGGCAGGTTCTTCCCTCCACCCCTCTTCTCTGGTGCTGCGGGGTCGACCATCATTCGAGTCAGGACACTGATGCTTCCTTCAAACTGAAACACAAACAGAAGAGCTGCAGCTCAGCCCCTGTCCCAGGGCAGTGTGACCTGGGCCACTCCTACCTCTCTCCCTTCTTAGAAGCAGCAGCTCCCTCTGTAGGCAAACTGATCCGATCTGGTGATGGTTCAGGTCTGACCTGGGTATCAGCTGATCTCTGTGGAGCAGAGCTCCTCTTTGCTATTGCCTTGGACCCTTTCCAGGAGCTGAGATGGACATTAGAGGGATAAACAATTGCTTGTTGTGTTTACCTTGAATTTCTTCTGAAATTCCCTGTCTGCCTTCTCTTCCTTCTTGCATTCCTTGAGCGTCATTGGCTTCATCTTCTGAGAGACATGGGCTTCTCTGCAGAATTGTTGTGAGTCTCAGGAAATCTCTGGTGACCCCACGTTCTGCTCCCTTCCTTCCCCTTCTCCCACCCTGGCTCCTGCCCCATCACATTTTCCTGCACCAGCTCTCCCCCCATGCCTCCCTCCAGGGCTGCTGGAGCTCTTGGCCCACGTTTAAACCTGCCACGTGTGTTCTTCACCATGGGATTTTCTACTGCAAGCTCTGCAGACACCATTAAACCACAACCTTTGTCAAAGCAGCAAAGAGCCCTGACCATTTTGGGATTCTTAAAAAGAGTAAAATCCCCTGTTTACCTCTGTGCAGCTGCCAGGAAAGCAACTCTGTTAGAGGCTTGACCAGCACCACCACCTGTAAAACCAAACCCAGAGAGAGAACCTGCAGTGAGGCTGCTGTGAGGTGCAGATACCCACTGAAACAGGACACAAGGCTGAAACAGCAGCAAGAGCTTCCTCCTGGGACCAAACCCTCAGTTTGCACATTGAGCATGGAGAGGATCAGGGCTTCCAATGCCCATTTAAAAGGCAGAAAAGAAATCCTTCACCCCACTGTGCATGGGAGCAGTGGCCTCAGCGTGGGCTCCGCTGCTGCCCATGGCTGGATGGGGGCTTGAGGCTCTCTGAGCTGCAGCACTCCCCCCAGCCAACATCTCAGCCCCTCCTGTACCCACCTCCTCTGGGGTGGGGATGTGCTGGCAGCCAGGACATGGAGGGCAGCAGAAAATCTTGGCTTTTCCTGAGGAAACCAATGGGCTCTACATCATCATATATCTCATCTTCATCCCTGGATGAGGCAGACAGCAATTAGGAAGCCCCACTGCAGTGGCAGCAGTGGGGGCCAAGGGTAGGATGGAGGCTGCAGGGGGGTGGTGGACAACAGGAGGTTGGACTGGCTGTGGTCTGGCCTTGGGTCTGGGACAGAGCAGAACAACATCCTGGGGGGCAAAGGAGGGGCAGCAGAGTGTGATGGCAGCAGCCAGACCTGTGCAGGAATGGACATGGAGCTGCCTGCACAAGGTGCTGTCCCACCATGGGCTCTGAGAGCAGGCAGAAAAACCCAAGGACCTTCTTTCTGTTTCCTCTTGTGCCATTCCCACTGGGTGAGGACAGCCTGAAAGTCACCTAGAATAAAAGTGCCACCTCATCCTTACCCCACCACACTTGGAGCATCCTGCGGGGGGAACCGTGCCGGAGCTGATGCAGCACAGCCTGGTTTGGCTGAAATGAGGAGAGGGAGGGATTATTTCACATTTCAGGAGGCTGAGGGGAGAACTTACTGCTTAAAGGAGGTTAAAGAGGTGGGGATTGGTCTGTTCAATGAAGTTACAAAAGACAGGACAAGAGGCAATGGGCTCAAGTGGCACCAGGGGAGGTTTGGATTGGATGTTAGATGAATTTCTTCACTGAAAGGGTTATCAGGCATTGGAACAGGCTGCCCAGGGCAGTGGTGGACTTGCCATCCCTGGAGAGATTTAAGACTGGTATAGATATCATCATGGCTTGGCTTCATGAATGAAGATTTAAGTGCTTAGGGATATGGCTTAGTTAATGTCTTGTCAGTGTTAGGTTATGGTTGGACTCAAAGGTCTTTTCCAACCAAAGTACTTCTGTGATTCTGTGGAGGCTCGTGTTGAACAGAGAACCACCACATCCTCAGCCTCTCTTTCCCCACATGCTCCAGCTCCCAACCACCTCAGTGCCCTGCCCAGTTTGCCAGCATCCCTCCTGTTAATCACTTAAACAGCCAGGGACATGGTACTTAGTCCCTTTCATTTCTTCACCTTCTTCCCTCCTTCTCCTTCCTTTCCACATTGTCTATAAAAGCCCCTTTGGCATTACCAGCCCCCACCACTCCATCAGCTCCTCCTTTCCCCCCCTCCACAATATTTCCATCTCCCAGCAGCTTCAGACTCTAACTGGAGAGATATTTTGGGAGATTTTCCTTCCTGAACAAGTGGCATCCTTCTCTGAGGGACTTGCAGGTGCAAGGCCATACCTGGACAAGCTCTCCTTGGTGGCTCCATGGCAGGCCAGATGGCTGTCCTGGGATGTGCAACCACACAAAACTTCTCCAGATCCACGACAGGAGGGCGCCTGGGCTTGCCTGGCCTTGCTCCCAGCACCTTGGCATGGGGCAAAGGCTTCCTCCGAGGCAGAGCTGGGTGCCCTGCCCTGGGAGAGCTTCTCACAATGTCTGAGGAGGCTGCAACAGCTGCACTTTTAGCAGGAACTGCTGGAGGACCCTTGTCTTTGGCAAGTGGCCATGTCTGTGGGGCTGGGTTTCTCTGGGGAGGATCAGAGGTGGCTGCCACCTCCTTTCTTGATGTGTCTTCTCCTCCTGGCTTTGCAGGGGTTGGGGGGGAACTGGTGTCTTGAGCAATCCCCTTCTTCAGTTGCACCAGCCATCTCGGGGTCTCACTGACAGCAGGAGGGGGCAAATGCTGTCCCACACTCTGATCTTTACTGTGAGATGGAGAGGCTCTGCTGAAGTCCAACCTCCTGACCCAGGCAGGCTCAGGAGGTGGCTCACCCTTGGAGCCTGGTGCAGGGGATGCTGCAGAGCCACTTCCTCTGGGAGGATCTATCCTGTTCCCTTGGAACTTTGCCCGAAGGTGCCTCACCACGGCCTCTTTCCCCTCCAGATGTGTCTGCAAACAAGAAAAGCTCCAGTTAAAGCACCATGGAGGAAAACAAGTCAGAGTCCCCTTGAGAATGCAGTATTTCTTCAGCTTGGGCTGACACTAAGCCTCTTCCATCAAATGTGATCCTGGAACATGCCTGAGAAAAAAATACAGGGCTGCACCAGATCAGGAACAGGTCCTACCACCATGGGGGCATCAAGGTGTTTAACCTCTCCATCTGTCTGCATGTGCATGCACATACACATTTTAGGTTAGAAACTTCATGAGATCTTCAGCTGCACATCTGTATTGATTAATCTGTATTGATTATTGATTGTCAGAAAAGCATATCATCAGATTTTGTGATTTGTTGTAATAATGTCTGCCAATCTTAGTTTATTGCTATTGCAAATCACACCAGGCCCACACTTCCCTGTTTAAAGCACCACACTGAAATCTCTACACTCAACCCCCTTAGCTGTAAAATGTTGATCAAGTCTGGGACCAGGAGAGGATCCAGCTGCACCCAGACTCCTTTCTGAGAAGTACTTTAGAAAAAAAGGGGATCCACTCTGACCCTCCTGACTCAACGGGAGGGCCTTCCTCATTCTTTTCCCTAATTCCTGTGCAAATCACTCCAACCTGACTCAGCCTCCCCTCACTGCATAAATCATTTCCCCTGATCCCCATGTAAGTCATTCCTATCCAATTCCAACCCCTACACATCCCTTCCACAAAGTAATAGAGGGAGCCTTGCCACTAGGTTCTGTTAAGTCACACTTTCATAAATCTATATTAGAACCACCTTTTCTTGATGTCTTTATTGGTGATTCTCTGAGTGACTTCAAGACCTTCCACTTTCAGATGCAGCAGCCACTGAAACTCATCCTGCCAAAGCCTCTGTGCAGAAAAACCAGTCCCAGAGGCAGCAGCTCTGCCCTACTTTCATGGCCAGTGGGGTTTCCTGTGCTGCTCACACTGTGAACTGGGACATGCTGACCCCAGTGCAGAGCTGCCCTGACTTCCTGAATGACTGAAAAACAGCTTTTTCTGAAGCCTCCAGACAAAGGCTGCCAGGAGGAGAGTGGACGACTTCTGGAAGAAGAGTGCCAAGCTCAAGGTATGGCCCAACATCTTCCTAAGCTGCTCAGATAACCTGATGAGGGAGAGGATGATCATCTTGCCTTCCTCCATCTCTCTCCCACCTCCTTGTCCCTGGACCACAGTGTCCCTTTGCACTGGAGCTGTTCCTTGACCAGAGACTTGCAGAGTCCCCAGGTGTACCTGTGGGATATAGTACCACTGTCACCAGGATCAATCCCAGCTTTTGCAGTACGTTTTGCACTGTTTGACGTTCTCCTGAGCTCAGTGACTGAGTGTGGCCTCCTCCTCTTCCACAGATTTTATATTCATCCCACATCACCAAGTAAATATTCTGACCAAGAACTGGTCAGAAACCTTCGAAGCTCCAACCACCTCAAATGTACAGGCAGACTTTTTCTTCCAGAAGGATCCCTCGCAAGGATCTTCCAAGCAGGACACACAGCTCCACTCCCAGCACTCTGCCCCAAGGTGCAGAGCAGCCCAGGTCCAGTTCTTACTCACCATTTTCCATCAGCAGACACTTTCCTGTGTGCTCTCCTCCTTCCTGAAGGCCACCAGAGTCATCCAAGCAGAAGGACTGGTACAAGGCAAACCTCTCCAAAGTCCTCCTCTGCTGAAACCATAAGCTCTTTGCTAATGGTTGATGAGAAGTTGTGTGCAGTGCCAGGAAGTCGCTATAGAGTGACTGTGAAAGAGCAGGAGGAGAAAGAGGAGGTGGAGCTCCTGATGCAATGCTGTTTGGACTTGAAGCCCACGAAAGCCTGCTCCCCATAAGAGTCTCATCCAGAAAAGAACCTGGGGTTCAGGAAGCAGCTCTGGGATGTGAGGGATGGGCTGCTGAGAGGATCAGGAGGGGGAGTTATGTTCTTGTCCAAGGGTGGCCAACAAGAACCTGCTGTAGGTCAGGTCTTCAGAGCCCCATGGGACCTGCAGAGGGTAGAGACAATTCGTGAGGGTCACACAGCAGAACCAGCATGGCCCAACACCAGTGGGTTCTGCAGGAGCATGGGAGGGCTGGGGAGAGGGCTATGGCTTTCCAGTGTATCCAAAACCAGGGGACATTTGCTCTGTTGAAGCACAGAGTCCTGCCAGAAAGCAGAGGAAGTGCTCTGCATGCTGTGGGGTGAAGTTGGGCCATCTCTGTGTTGAAATCTCCTGGTTTTACCGTTTATTGCCTCAGAGGCAGGAAGGGTCTGAGAGGCTGAGCCACGGCGTGAAGCAGGGATGGGCTGGCAGGTGCTGATATCCCCGTCCCAGGGTTGCTTGTCCCTCCTGGCCTCTGGGAAGATGTCCCACCAGCAATGCCCACAGGGGCTCCTGCCTGTGGATGGTTTCAAGGACAAGGCAGCACACCGAGGAGATGGGGAAGGCTGGGACAGGCTCGTACCTGCCAGGGAAGGAAGTCCCCAGGGTCATCAGGAGGGTGCTGAGTGCCCTAGATGGGCACTGGAGGGTTGACCCCACCAGATGGAGGCAGGATAGAGAGGGGATTGTCAAGAGGTCCCACACCCCACCTGCAGGAATACAGCCCTCAGGGTGAGGGTGACAGGAAGCTCAAGAGCCACATTTGGACCTTTGGGGTGAGGATGAAAAGCCGTATGTGGTGGTGATGAAGATCCCGAGGCCTGTGCCGGGGGTGGTCTCAGCTCACCCCCTCTACGGTTCGGACGCCTCCCGTACCCCTCCTCCCTCTCTCCACGGTGCCGGGCTCACCCCTGACCCGCGGCGGCCCCGCTCCGCCCTCCGGCCCGGCGCAGGCGCGGGGCTGGGCGCGGGATGGCGGCAGTGGCGGGGGCGCTGCCAGTGCCAGTGGCGGTACCGGTGCCAGTACCGGTACCGGTGGCGGGCGCGGAGGCGGCGGGTCCGGGGGAGGAGGCGGCGGCGGGCGCGGGGCCGGCCGGGGCGAGCCGCCTGGCCCGGCTGCCGCTGGCCCGGGTGAAGGCGCTGGTGAAGGCGGACCCGGACGTCACCCTGGCCAGCCAGGAGGCCGTGTTTGTCCTGGCCCGGGCCACGGTGAGGGGCGGCGGCTGCCGGTGGGCGCGGGGGTGTGCGGTGGGTGCGGGGATCACGGCGGCCCTGAGCAGAGGGGAGGCCGAACCTCCGGGCCGCTCCAGGCGGGTGCTGCGCTGTGTCTGGAGGAGGTGCTTGGGTTTTTAATAAGTGTGGGGTGGGGTTTTTTTGTTTGGTTGGTTTTAATGAGTTCTGGAGGGTTCGAGGGGTGTCCTCTGGTCAGCAGGTCGAGCCGCAGCGAGGAGGGCTGTGAGCCGCTCCCGAGCTTTCCCGGCGGGAAACGGGACGGTGCCCTCAGCCCTCGCCCGGCCGCCCCTGGATCCTCCCGGGAGCACCCGGCAGGGCCCGGGAGTGCCGGGAAGCCGCGGGAGGAGAGGGGTGCGCGGCCGCACGGATCCCCGCCGGGAGGGGCGGAACACGGGTGTGCGTGGAAATGTGCCCTGGGGCTTTGCTTCCTCCAGAGGGCTCTCTGCCTACCCCGGTTGCATCGTCAAGGTTTGCGATGTGAGATCAGAGCAACCTGTAAAGGGTTTGGTTGGGGTTTGTTTGTTTTTTTCTCCTCCTGTGGAAAGTGCCTCCCGTGTCTCAGGAGAGGTGTGTTTGTTGGGATGGCTTTGGCATCGTGTGGCACCTGGGTGGACTCTGTGTTCTCTCCTTTTTTGGTGCCCCCCTGCAGTAACTCCTCAGCTGAGGTATCTGCTGGGTGCCAGCTGAGGATTGTCCTGCTCCATCCACTTCATCTGCTGAGCATGAGACACCTTTCCTCCTTCAGAAGGTGCCCCGGGAGCGGCTGGTTTGTAGCTGCTCTCCCAGAGGTGTTCCGAGGAACCATCACCATCCAGTACACTCAGCCTTTTCTCCTCCATTGTTGCTTCACATCTCCATCACCATCCAACAATTTTATTTTCAGAGCTATTTATTAGATAGGGGAAATGTCAAGAAGAAATTCTGGTTTTCTCTTGCCCTCTCGTAGGATATTCACTCTTCTCTCTCTTATCCCCTGTATGAAACTGTCTTGTTTTTGTTTTGCAGGAATTGTTTGTTGAGACCATAGCTAAAGATGCCTATGTGTACGCACAGCAAGGAAAAAGGAAAACTCTGCAGAGGAAAGACCTCGGTATGAGAGCATATTCTGTGCTGTCCTTAGCAAAGGGGTGCTAGGAGGGAGGATTTTTCCACCTGCCCCATTGTTATGAAGCAACCATAGGTGCTTCTGTTTCTCTGAAGAAGGGAGAGCAAAACTTCTTTTCTACCAGATATTACATCAATAATTTCTCACACCAGCTCCTAAACAAGTAAAACTTTTTAAAATTGGTCACTGTACTGTGATGCAATTACAAATGCTGCTGTATGGAACAGATGCAAAAATTGAGTTGGTTTATCTACATTAATTATTTTCAATTTTTCCTGCAGATAATGCCATTGAAGCTATTGATGAATTTGCTTTTTTGGAAGGTAAGTTTCTATTTGGTTTCAGTATTTTGTGTAATCTCTTTCCTGAGGGAGAAAGGACTTCATTTGCAGAACTCTCCATTTTCACATCTTTAATAATTAATAGCGTAACTTGTTCTCCCCCTTTCTGAGAGGGGAAACACAAATCAAGTGGTCCCTGAGACACTTACAATACCTTTTAGCTAAACTTCGTTTTACTTGCTTGTGATTTGCTTAAACTTCAAAAAGTTACTGCATGTTCCTTTATCAGCTTATAAGCAAGTTTCATTCGTTGACATAATTGCACTTCTGAGAGTGCACTTCTCAGAGTCCTGAAACTGCATATTATTTATGGTACTTTTTTTTTCATTTTTAGGTACTTTAGACTGAGCTGGACAGAGATGGAGCTCCCTGGAAAAAGAGACTGCAGAGAGGCACGTGGGTTCAAAAATAGTTCCTAGAATTGAGACACTGAAATGGCAACCATAATATTTTATAAAATGTTTTAAGTTGTTCTAAGTTCCTTATTTAAAATGCCTATTTTTTCATAAATTCTTTGTATGTCCTTTAGCTGGGCCATGCTGCAGACTGCTTTCCAGCTTTGCCCATGTTGCAGGGCAGTGGCTCAGGAGAGCAGTCCCTGCCACAGAGCTGTGAGGGTGGTGTGGCTCACATTCCCAGGCATAGTTATTTTTTAATTTTTGTTTTTTAAATGGAAATGGGTTTTTCTTTGTAAGTACTTGTTTATTGGCCAAACACAATAAAATTTCTGTTGTTGTTGCACAGTTGTCCTGATTCCTCTGCTGCTGGGACTGAGGGGATGGTATTCCTGTAGCACTGCTGTTCCTGCACAGCCTTGGGCTTGGCCATCACCAGCATCCCCCCAGGGCTTCAAAACCTCCAGAAAATCCTGCACTGGTGCCACCACCCTCTGCTCAGGAGCCCAACCTTGCCTCACTGCCACTGTAAGAGAGCCCCAGATCACCCCAGAAGGGGGAGGGAGGGAGCTGCAGGACCAGCATGGACCCTCTGCCCCTTGTCCAGCTGCAAGACCAGCACTTAGTGAAAAAAAAACAAAACAAACAACTGATGAAAGTCCCTGCCCTTGCCCTAAAGTGCCTGGAACCTTACTCTCTCTCCAGTACTTTTTCCCATCACAGCCCCACGGCAGTGCAGCCCCTGGGGAAGCTGCAGCACCAGCAGAAGGTGCAGGGTGAGGAAGTGGCAATGCCCCAGAAGGACAAGGGCTACCACTAACCCAGGGAAGATTTCTCCTTCTGGCCTGTAGGGCAGCTCACCAGCAGCTTGCTGGAACCCTTATCCCCTCCAAAGAGCCCCAGGCACTGCACAGGCCCAGCCCCCTCACTGGAAAATGAGAGAACATTTAGATCAGACTTTAGCTTGGGAGAGGACTGAAGGACCCCACACTGAAGGTGGTGAGACCACTTCCAGAGAAGTTCTGGAAACCTACCATTGGAAGTGCTCTTTTTTCCACTTTGCAGTTATATGCAAAGATACTTTTATTAACTCCAAAGAATTAAAAATTGACCAATACCCCTCAGACAGGACAGCCACAGGGCCTTTGTGCCAGGAACACAGCACCCGAGTTCAATAAACAAATCACTTCCTAAAGGACAGCACACACAAAGTGCCGCAGCCCCACATTACCACCCCACAGGAAAGTCCAGACACCCCTTGAGGAGGCAGCAGCAGTGGTGCAGGGACAGACCTGGCTCAGGGGTGGACAAGGAAGCCCAAGTCGAGGGCATCAGGGATGCAGAGCTCATCCAGGTGCAGGGGGGAGGCAGTGAAGGGCAGGTGCACAGGGAAGAGGTGGCTGGTGTCCACCAGCAGCTGACTGGGGCCCTCTCCATACTGCTCCTGGAGCTGCTTCTGTAGGGACACATCCTGGGCTGCTCAGGGAGGGTGCCCAAAGGACAACCCCTCCCTCACAGCACCTCAACCCCCCCAGGTCCTGCTCACCTCCACCCTGCTGATGAAGCTGGGGCTGATGCGTTCCTCCAGCCCAGCAGCTGGGGTGTAAGCCCGGAGGATCTTCACAACCTGGAGGAGACAGTGGGGACCATGAACAGGGAAGGGCTTGGCACATCCAGATGCCCTTGGGTGTTCTGTGGTCCCCACCCCAGGGCATCTCTGGTGCACGTGGGAGGCCAAGGAGCCCTAGGTGAGGATGAGTGTGTGGCAGGCAGCAACCTCCCCCCCCCCCATACCTGTTGGGGTGACAGCACAGTGCACAGACTGCAGAGTGCTCCAGCATCCTCCTCTGTCACCTTCTTCACCTGCAGCAGTTGGGCAGCCTGGACCAGGGGCTCCAGCACCTCACAGGCCCCACTCTGCTGCAGCCCCTCTGCCCGCAGCCACTGCTCCAGCTGGCTGATGTTGTACCTGGCAGGGACACCGGGTTGGGGGGGAGCACGGGCCATGCCCCAGCATCCCTGGAGACACCCAGCTCCTGTGGGGACTGACCTGAGCTGGATGCCACAGCTCCAGGAGCAAGTGTCCTTTCTCAGCAGCAGGTAGTTGAGGGTGGTGCCACTGACGAGGAAGAGGAGCTGGCGCAGGGCCTGGTGCCCCACGCTGGGGGCCAGCCCGTGGTGATCCAGGGATGCACGGAAGGAGCCCAGCACCTGCAGCAGCTCGGGCAGAGTGTGAGCAGAGGCTGCCAAGGAGCGGTGGGGGCCGGGAGGGCAGGAGGAGGACAAGCCCTGGATGGGCTCACTCTCCAGCATGGCAGCAACTAAAGGGGAGGTAAAGGCTCATCAGAACCAGACAGAGCCCCTGAGCTGTGCCTCATGCAGCCACTACCCTGCTCCTGAGCCTACAGGAAAACTGGGGAGGGATATTTTACAAGAGCATGGAGTCATAGGATGAGCGGTGATCATTTTAAACTGGAAGAGGAGAGATTTAGGTTGAACATTAGGAAGAAATTCTTTACTATAAGAGTGGTGAGACCCTGGCCTAGGCTGCCCAGAGAAACTGTGGCTGTGCCATCCTCAGCAGTGTTGAAGGATGGGGCTTGGAGCAACTCAGGCTGGTGGGAGGTGTCCCAGCCCATGGCAGGGAGGAAGGGGCCAGTAGAAGGTCTTTAAGGTCCTTTCCAATCCAAGCTGGTCTGTCCTAGGATTCTGTGTCCCAGTTGGGACTGCAGAGGCTGCTGCCACCTCCAGGATAGTTGACCCTGCCACACAAGGCTGCAAAGCAGGGGACAGAATAGAGCTCCCTTGTGGTGCACCATGGTGCTGAGCCCATTTTAGCTCTCCAGCCACCCCAAGTTCAGAGCTCAGCTTCCCCCCTGGGTGTATCCTCTAACAGTGTGAGCAGTTCACAGAGCTGAGCCCTGCGATTCCACCCCAAACCAGCACCCTGTGAGCACCCTGCACCCAGGCCATACCAATCATGGGTTTGAGGCGCTTCTCAGCAGTGCAGATGAGCTGCTGGTAGAGCTGGACCGCCAGGGCACCCAGGCTGCAGCAGGAGCTCTGGGGGTCCAGGTTCTGCAGGCGATGCTGGTTCTGCCGTGCCGTGTTCCCCTGCCCGTAGCTCTGTGGGCACAGGCTGGGTGAGAGACAGAAGCACCAGGAGGCCAGCGGGGTCCCCCAGCAAGCACAGAGCAGCATCAGCCCAAGCAGTAAGGACAAATCCTGTCCCTCCAGCTCCCACTCATCCCAGGAGGTGTCAGAGCCCCTGCATCCCAGCCCTACCTCATCCTGGCCGTACTGGCGCAGGCAGTTGAGGAGCCGGCAGGTGTTGGCCAGCCAGAGTGCCACCACATCAAAGTTGTCACTGTGCTTCTGCAGGAACCAACAGAGAGCACTGGGGTCAGCAGACAGCCCTCACCCCCCAATGGCAGTTCTAGGAGCCACACAGATCCTCAGGAGGGCTGTGGGGGTACAGAGCTGCTGGACCCTCTCACAGGAGCTCTGCAAGTACCCAGGAGCACCCTTCACCCCAGAAGATGTTCAAGGCTGAAGACTGCAGCCAGGCATATGCTGTGCCCTGGGGGCCAGGCTGCTGTCCCAGTGCCACCCCCACCTTTCATAGTGAAGCTCCTGTTCCCTCAACCCAATACAGAGCCCAGCACCTTCATGACCCTTTTGATGGCATCCATGGCTGCATCCAGGAGGGAGCGAGCCCGGCGCCCATCACAGCAGTGGTCTGCATGACGGAAGCACAGGAAGAGGATGTAGGCTGGCAGGTCTGGGAGGGACCAGGGACTGCCTTGTGGTTTGTAGTCTGCAGGGAAAAGCAGGACAGTTGGGATCCAGGCAGCTACAGAAAGCTGATCCTGAGCCCCAGCAACAGTGAAAGGAGGATCTCACACAGACTGGCAAGTGGGAACAAACCTGAGGTAAGGAATCCCTATTTCTCCAACCCCTACCTGTGATGATGGCCTTGATAATGCGCCCTTCATCCTCCATCCTCCATGCCAGCATAGCCTGGGACAGCCCAGCCAGGGACTGGACCATAGGGGATGCTGCTGCCAGCTCTTGCACTGGCCCAACAGCATCTCTCTTGACTGTGGGAGACAAACACAGGTCACATCCTGATGTGTTCTGTGGGGATCTGATCTGACCAGATCCCTTCAGATCAGTCCAAGCAGATGCTCCCCAACATCTCTGGCAGGACTCTGCTCCCCCCACAGCTCAAACCATGAGGCTAGTGAGCCCCACACCTCCCTCCATAGCCAGCACTTGCCTGTGAGTTCCTGGATCTGCTTTGCATAGGCTCTCAGCTGCTTCTGGAGCTTCAGTGTGGTCCTCTCCTGCTTTTCCAGCTTCTGGGCCAGCTCCTGGGCAGGAACAGCCCCAGGAGGGCTCAGCCAGCCTCCCTCAGCTGGACATACCTCCCCCCAGCACCCACCAAGGGGAGCTGAGCTGGGGGGCTGCAGCAGGCTCCCCCACATTTCTCCCTAAGGGGCTGCTGCAGCTCCCCCCAGGGCACGGCCATGGAAGCCAGCCCCAAGCCTGGCTCTGCCATCTCCTCTCCTTACCCAGTTCTCCTCCTTGAGCTGCAGGACATGGTGCTGCAGCCCCTCTTGCCCCTGCTGCCGCTGTAGGTCCTGGATGAGGGCTGCCTGCTGCTGGTTCAGCTGCTTGAGGGAGCGAATGTCGAGTTGCAGCCCTTCTACCTCCTCCTCATGCTGCTGCTTCTCCTCCCGCAGCTGACTGGCCAGCAGCCTGCACAATGCACCCAGGGAAACTGAGGCACCCACCTCCTTTAGCTGCCACAGCCCAGCCCCTGGGGAGGCTGCTGAAGAGGAATTTCTCCCCTCAACTCTTCTCCAGCCCAAGGCACCCTGGGAGCATCACAGCCCCAGCTTTGCTGACAGACCATCTCCCATCTGGCTGCACTGGGCTCCAGCACTCCCAGCACAGCCCACACTAGCACCATCCACTTTGGAGGCTCTTCTTGAGCCCAGGAAAAGCCCCACCAGTAGCATGGACCCCACATCCCATCGGGAGGAACCCAGCCTCAGCTGTGGACCATCTTCTGTGGCCACACTCACCTGTTGGCAACCTGCACAGCATCATAGGCATGCTTCAAGTCCTCCTCTGCTGACACCTTCCCCGGGCTCCTGCCCAGCCCCAGCATCTCAACAATGTTCTGTAGGGAGAGGAGCACAGGGTGAAGGTGGCCCCACCAGCCTGGACCTGCTCATGGCTGCGGGGCAAGGGCTTACCCTGCGCTTGAGGAAGTCCAAGGGTTTCCTCTCCTCCCTTTCCACTGTTTCCTTGGATCTCCTCAGCTCCTCTCGGGTCCGGGCCAGCTCCTCGTTGGCAGCACTGAGCTGTCCCAGGAGGAGTAGGTACGCCTTCCCAAAGGGATCCTGGCCCACACCGCCATTCAGCAGCACCTCACTGCTGGGCTGGGGCTGCAGCTCCTCCGACCCCTGGGTGCAGGAAGAGGGTTTGGCAAAGCAGACACCCAGCTAGGAGCCCCAGGGCACAGCTGTCCCCACAGACAGGGGAAGGGACAGTTCTCTTGTCATCCCCGCCCCACCAGTGTCACCACTAGCCTCTGCCTGCTTGTCGGAGCCATCTCGGGAGGGAGCTGTGGACATGGAGGACAAGTAGCTGCTCTCAGAGCCCATGAAGCTCTCTGTTGAAGGGGACCGTCTCAAGGTGCTTTGCTGAGGAAGGAGAGAAAGACAAAAGTTGTTCCCCTGCACCCCAAGCACCCACTGGTGCATCATCTGGAGCAGAGCAGACACAGCACCAGGAGGATGCTTTAGCTTGGAGGTTGGGAGAGTGCCCTGGACCAGCTGGCACTGCCCACAGGGAGCCAAAGGAGGGTCCCTGCCAGCCCCTCACCCTGTGGAGGGCCAGCTCATCCTGCAGGTTCTCGTAGCCCTGCTCCAGGCGCGCGTACTCCTGCACCAGGCTCTGGTAACGCACCCGCTCCTCCTCCAGCTCCTGCCTCAGCCCCTGGCTCTCCCGTGCTGAACGCTGGTGCTGCTCTGTGGGGACAGGCACAGCAGGGAGGAGGGACAGGCAGGAACAGAGCAAAGCCTGCAAAGGCCAGCCCACACTTCAGGGAAGGAGGTCAGGAGATCCAGTCGAGCCCTTTACCTTCGAGATCCTGCGACTGCTCCAAGGTGCGCTGGATCAGAGCATCCCTCTCCTTCCCCAGCTGCAGCTTCATGCCTTCCACTTCTGCCAAGCGCTGCGGAACAGCAGAGGGGAAGGTACAGGCAGAGCCCTGCCTGCCAGAGGTCTCCACCCCAGGGCAGGACACTCAGCGTGTTGCCAGTTCTCTGGAAAGCCCCAGCAAAGTGAGAGCATCCCCTGGGCTGACTGACCTGCCTGAGCTCCTCCACCTCCTGGGCCAGGTAGCTCTTTGCATGCTGCCTCTCCAGCTCAGCCAGTTGCTCCTGCAGCTTCTGCACCTGGGCCTCACGGGCCACGTCCTCCCGCAGCTGCTGCATCTCATCCCGCAGGTGCTGCACCTCCTCAGCATGGGCAGCATTCAGCCCTGAGAGCTGCTCCAACAACCTCTGCTTCTCCTGGGCCTTGGGACAATGGGCAGAGCACGTTAGGCCTCTAACTGGGAGCAAGGGCACATCCCCACCTGCCTCTCTGAGAACCCACACAGCTCAGGATTCTTCTCTGCAACCAGTCTGGATAATCCATCTCCCACCCATCAGCTGGGAGCCCTGAGCCATGGCTGTCACCTCAAACAAAGCTCAGCTGCTCAGCTCAAAGAGCAGCTCCCCAGGCCACACCATCCTGCATGGAGCCAGGTTTGAGCTCATGCTCCACAGCCCCATATCCACCTCTTGGCCAGCCCCAAGCACAGGATTTTCCATCCCTGCTTCCCTCAATGGCCAGAGACAGGATCACACCACAGAATACTTCCCAACCCCTCCACAGACAGTCCCAGAAATGGTGACAGCCAAAGCAGAGGCACTCATCCAGCAGGTGACAGCAGATACTGCCAGCAGAATCATGGTGGAAGAACACATCACACCAGAAATGTCCCCAGAACATGACACTGCTGCAAGGCTGTCCCCAGCCAAGCACCCAGAAGGGTGCCCAACCTATCCCCAGGGCTACCAGCCCTACATCCATCAGAAACACTGAGAACCCAGGAATGAGACCCAGATGACCTCTATAAGGAAGGGTTATCTCCCACCCCAGGACCAGGAGAAACCCAAAGACAAGGGCAGGGATGGCTTTGACTGCCCAGGGGCTGATAAGAAGCAGCCAGCAGAAAGGCAGCTGCCCCCCACTGCCATGTGGGCCACCAAGGACTGAATCCAGCACCCACCTGCTCATCCAGCCTGCACTGCAGCTGGATCACCTTGATCTCCAGACCCTTGTGCAGCTGCTTGTAGTGCTCCACTGAGCGGGCCTGGACCCGCAGCCGCTGCAGCTCCCGGTGTGCCCGCAGCCGGCGGTAGCAGCTCTGCAGGAGGATGATGGCCCTACGCAGCCGGGCATAGTGGGACCGGGCCAGCCAGCCCCTGACAGCAGCCTGGATCACCACAGCTTTCTGCTGCCACACCATCTGTGGAGGGAGAGATGGGGCGATGGCAGCACAGCCACCCCCCTTCAGGTGACACCCAGTGTCCTGCCAGGCTCCTACCTGTTGGTGAAGGCGCCGGGCAAACATGCCCCGGGTGAAGGCTTGGATGGTGATGACAGCCTGGAGCAGCCGTAGGTAGGAGCGCCGGGCCAGAGCCATCCTCAGAGCCTTCTGCAGCACCACAGCAGCCCTGGTCCTGCGCAGCATCCTGACAAAGCTGCAGGGAGGGCAGAGACAACAGGCAGCGGGTGTCGAAGCAGAGCAGCCCAGGGATAGGGACATGCAGGTCAAAACCCAGCCCAGAGCCCAGAAAACTTCCAGCTCTTCCCAAGGCTGAGCTTCATCTCAGCTCATTGCAGGTCCTGCCCAGCCCCTTTCCCTGCTCACCTCCGGGCCAACATGCCCCGGGCATGGCGTTGCAGGCAGATAGCTGCTGCCCGTGCCCGTCCCAGGTGCCTTCGTGCCAGCCACCCCCGCAGATGCCTCTGCAGCAAGGTGCAGGCTGCCCTCAGCTGCTGGCACTGCAGTGCTTCCAGGTGAGCCACTTGGCCAGCCTGGAAAAACACCTTGCTCTTCCCACACCGGTACTTGCTGGGATCCTGCAGGCAAAGGTAGAGTCAGTCCCTGGGACAAAGTCAGAATCCCCCCCAGGGATGGTGCTCCTTGTGGCCTCCATCTCCTCACCGAGCCTCTCTGGAGGCCAGGTTCCTTCCCATCTCCCAACTGAGCCATTGTTATATCCCAGTGGGCACCCACACATTGGGAGAAGCATCTGCAAGGCATGCTGAGGCATTCATTGCCCAAGCAAGACCCTTACTTGGAGCAGTCTCTCAAGGGCAAGGCTGCAGATTTGCTTCTCATCAGTTCCCATCAGCTCCTCTCTGCTCAGCAAAGCCCTATACCTCTCCAAGAACTCCTGATATGTCCACCTGAGTGGGACAAAGGGGGAATCAGAAGTGCTGGAAAGTTGGGAGCACCCAGGGTGCTGCTGAAGCAGGAGAGTACCTGGAAGGGTATCCTGAGGCACTGATCCGGATGGTCTCCAGGACCCCGCAGGCTCGTAGCTGCTCCACTGCTCTCCTGGAGTCAAACCTGGGGCAAAGAGGAGCTGACCTAGAACAGGTCCCAGCCAGCTTGGCACACCCCAAGCTACAAAGGGTCAG
This sequence comes from Calypte anna, assembly GCF_003957555.1. NCBI lineage: Eukaryota > Metazoa > Chordata > Aves > Apodiformes > Trochilidae > Calypte > Calypte anna. The sequence goes on from NC_044273.1 coordinate 360,714, forward strand.
GGCAGAAGGGACACAGAAGGGAGGGACAGCAGTGTCCCCACCCCAGGCAGGCACTCACATGAAGGGCAGTTTGGCATCATTGGGTTTGATGCAGCGGATGTAGTGGGGGGTGGTGCTGCCCAACGTCTCCATCAGACGGTGCAGGGAGGTTTTGAACTGCAGAGGACAAGGCAAGTGTTGTCAGGGCCCTCAGGAGTATCCTGGGGCTGATGGGGCTCCCCCAGGCCAGGGTCCTCCCCTTGGGGCTATTCCCAGCCCTGGTTGTCCAGGAATGTCTCCATACCTGGCTGGAGATGGACTTCTTGCTCTTCTGGCTCCCCGGCAGCGACCTGCGGCTGGGACGAGCGGGGACCCAGTGCCCGCTGGACCTGCGGGACTGCAAGGATGTGGGGCCAGAGCCTTCCTCCAGGAAAAGCTCCATGAGCAGGGCAGACTGTGCAGAGCAGAGCCATGAGAGTCAGGCACACCTCAGCACAAGCATCCCCCAGCACCCAGAGAGCCACAACCACCAGCAAAGTCCCAAGAGACCACAGACTCCAGAGGCCAGCCCAGTGCATGGGCCTCTGCCCTAATGCAAATCAGCTGTGACAGATCCAGATGTGCCAGATCCAGCTGTGCCCTACATGCTGCTCTTCCCAGGAAAAAAGTGCAAGCCATGGGCACCTTCCCAGGTGTGCTTGAGAATGCTCTATGATGTCCCTTACCTTCTGCCATGGCCATGCAGGGTAGAAGGGAGAAGTGACAGCATTACAGACCAGGAAGCAGCAAGACCCTCTCTCAGCAGGGACATGGACAAAGTGACCCCAAAGATGGGGAAGCTCAAGGCAGGGGAACAGGGTGGGGCATACCCCCACCTCAGGGCACCCTGCCCATGGCCAGCACTGCATGGGGCTGCACCAGCAGGCAGAGGGATTGCCCCTGCATGGTTTGTACCTCCTACATCACCCATTATTCCCAACCCCAGGCTCCTGGGGCCACAAGCTGGCCAGGCTCTGTCCTACACAGCTCCTACTCAGAGCTGGTTTCTCACCTTGCTGGCTCTCAGCAGCCCCACCAGCTCCTCAGGGACAGCATCTCTGTTCTTCTCCACAAACCCATCACACTGGTACTCCACCTGGCAGGAGACAAGGCATGGATCAGCAATAGCCAGCAGCTTCCCAGATCCTGGGATTCCTGGTTTAAGGCTTTTGGGAGAAGTCTTTGCAAGAGTCAGAGGAGCCAGTGGTGGCCACAGTGCTAACTCCTGCCCTGCTGCAAGACTACTGATGGGAACCATCACAGACAGAGTTTCCATATTTTTACTCAGAGTTGCAGCCAAGCCCTGAAAAAGCAAAGCCAGCGGGATCCACTTGCCAGTCTGAGGCTGCAGGAGATGCCACCACCAGCTCTAGTACGGGCTGCCCATCAGTGCAGAGCCCCTGCCAAGCCCTCCCCACCCAGGGCTGCCCTGCCACAGCTGTCCCTACCTTGCCAGCAAAGTGGCAGACAATGAAAGCATCCATGGGCCTCTTGGGCTTCTGGAAGTGGGAGCTGGTGAGATGGGTCTGGTAAAGCTTCTGGGCCCAGCTCCCATCATTGCCTTGGGGCATCTGAAAGTCAAATAGGTCAGAAGGGGAAGCAGGGGGGCTCCTGGTGGCCACAGCAGCCTGCTCCTGAAACCCCTTACCCCACCTTGCACTCCTCATTCAGCAGGTCCAGGATGCCAAGCCGACCCTCAATGAGCTCAATGCATGGCTGATTGTCACAGAAGTCAACAAAGACCCAAGGGATCTCCTCAGTCACATACTCCTCCTGCTCCCACTTGAAGACATGCTGGAACGCAGGGAGAAAAGAGCAGGACTGAGCCAGGAGGGGACAAAGGTGGCCAGACACCAGGCAGTGGCTTGGTTTACACAAGATACCTGAGCAGCCCTTCTGGAGCAGGAGCACTTGGGAGGGAAGGAAAAGACCACACCAGGCTCCAGCAACTTCCCCAAGCCCATGTTTGGGGAACAGGAAAACCAACCACATTTAAGGCAGAGAGCTCCAAAAGGACCAGCAGAACAGGGATGTGTTGGGCTCACAAGAGGACACAGTTAGGTGACACTCACCAGGTTGAAAAGCTGCTGCAGCTTCTCATTAGCATAATTGATGCAGAACTGCTCGAAGCTGTTGAGCTCAAACATCTCAAACCTGTGGGGAGCAGAGACCTGCCTGAGGCACCTCCTGGGCAGAGCCACCCCACCAGCCACAGGCACCCAAGTGTCCCCCCTGCAGGGACAGTGATGTTCCCATGCTCCAGCTGGAGCAGTCGGTGGCTGCAGAGCTGATGCAGGAGCAGGACCCTGCTCTTCCAGGAAACCCAGGAGAGGGGAGCAGCTCTTACCCATAGATGTCCAGGATGCCAATGGAGGTACAGTGTCCCTCCAGTGACCGCAGGGCACGGTTGACCTTGCTCACCATCCACCTGAAGACCTGCCCGTACATGTACTTGGCCAGCGCATCCCGGGATTCAAGTGCCTGCTGCCTGGACAGGGGCTTCAGGAAGGTCTCCCCAGCAGTGACCAGCTTGCGGTGACAGAGCCAGCGTGTCACCTGTAAGGCCTCAACCCCCAGCAACGTGCAGAACAGCCCTAGGGCCTCATCAGCAGCCTGCAAAGGGACAACCCCTGTCGCCGCAGTGGTCCTGCAACACGGCTCCTGCAGCCAGCACAGTTCAGGGGACAGTTTGGGACACAGGCTGCAGGCAGCAGCTCTCCCCCACCTCCACAAAGCAGCTGTCACCACGACGGTCCCTCCCTCTGACCACAACATTGCCCAGGTGCAGGATGGCAGCCAGGATGCTGAAGAGTTCCAGCTGCTCAGCCTCAGGGACCCCTGGGGACACAGCAGAGGTGTGAGGGACTCTCCAGATTCCCCCCACCCTGGGTTGGTCTGACCCCCTGTATTGCATAAACCCAAGGGATGGGAATGTCAGTAGACAGCCAGGTGACCCAGCCCTCAGATGTCTGCACTCCTACACCAGCACCACAGCAAAGTGCTGGAGAGATGGCAGAGGCCAATGGCATGAGGTGCAACATGACCAAGTGCTGGGTCCTGCACCTGGGTCACAACAACCTCACACAATGCTCCAGGCTTGGGGAAAAGCAGAAGGGAAGTACCCCGTGGAAAAGGACGTGGGGGTGTTGATCAACAGCAGCTGAATATGAGCCAGAGTGTGCCGAGGTGGCCAACAAGGCCACCAGCATCCTGGCTGATACCAGCACTGGTGTGACCAGCAGGACCAGGGCAGGGATCATCCCCCTGTGCTGGGCACCTCAAAGGGAGTGTGTCCAGAGAAGGGCATGGAGCTGGGGAAGGGTCTGGAGCACAGATCTGCCCAGGAGCAGCTGAGGGCCCTGGGGGTGTTGATCCTGGAGCAGAGGAGGCTGAGGGGAGACCTGGCTCTCTGCAACCCCCTGAGAGGAGGTTGGAGCCAGGGCTCATTCCTCTTAACACACACAGGCAGCCAATTCCTACCCCATGGCTCCCCCCAGCTGGGACAAGATAGAAGAAGAGGAACCAGCCTTAAATTGTGCCAGGAGAGGATTAAATTGGAGCTTGGGAACAATTTCTCCCTGGGTTGTCAGCCCTTGACCCCATCTGCCCAGGGCAGGGGTGGAGTCCCCATCCCTGGAGATATGGTGCTGAGGGACATGGATTGGTGGTGGCCCTGGCAGTGTTGGGGGGAATGGTTGGACTTGATGATCTTACAGGTCTTTTCCAACCAAAAAATTCGATGATTTTATAACAACCAGCCCTGGGTCCCACCCTTGCCCTCCCAGCCCCATACCCAGGAGTGAGCAGGCATGGCGGGTGCTGTCCAGGTCAGCCTCATCCTCAGTACTGTGGGCAGCAGTGCACTGACCCTGACGGGTGTAGTGGAAGAATTCTGCCCCACCTGTGGGCAAGACTTGTCAGGCTGTGAACCAGCACACCCTCCCACCCCTTATCCCACCCCCAGGAACCTTCTCCAGCTGGGGAGGGCTGGATGTCCTGACACTGCCAAGCACAGAATATGCTGGCAGCAAGCTGTGCCACCAGGAGGACATGGTTGCACTCACAGAGACCCAGGCCCCGGAGCTCAGGCAGGGCAGCTGAGGCACAGAGCTGGTAGAAGATGTGGTAGTTCCTCTCTGCTTTTGCCTGCAGACGAGCAAGAAAATCCCTGAGGAGCCAGGTCACATCGGGCCACCCTGCTCCCTCTCCTGCAGCAGGGCTGCAGCCCCAGATTTTGGTGACAAGGGACACCTTCCCCTCCCAGCTCAACTCAGCAGCACTGGGGTTGCTTCCACAGGGGGATGCCCTAAAGGAGCATCCTCCCACTCAGCCCTGTCCCCATGTCATCCTGGGGACCCACCTGGAAGGTGACACGGGACTTCTCCAGCAGGTAGGTTTTGATGGTGGCCCCAGTGACACATGAATGGCTGAAGCCAATCTCTATGTACTTCCCAAAGCGGCTGCTGTTGTCATTCCTGGTGGTCTTTGCATTCCCAAAGGCCTGGTGGGGAAGGAGAGCAGCAGATTTTAGCTGACCCCAGATCTCCAGGTGCTCTGGAGAAGTTCAGTCCCTGCCACCCATCGTACAGAGGGAGACAGACAAAGCATCACCTCAGGGATACAGGGCCAGCAGTGGTACCCCAGCCATCCCCATGCAGAGTCTCAGGGACTGAGGGGAACTCACCTCCATGACAGGGTTGGAAGCCAGCACCTTCTCCTCTATGCTGGAGTTGCCCAGGCAGCCCCCAACAGTGGTGAAGTACCTCATGGCATACTTGGCTGTCGCAGTCTTCCCTGCGCCTGACTCACCACTGATGATGAGGGACTGGTTCTTCCCAAACCTGCCAGAAAGGAACAGGAGCTAAGGACAGCTGGTACCTCAGCAGAACCACTCTCCACAGGGTCCAGAGGCAGGGTTTAACCCCTCCCTACTGCAACCCTGAGGGCATTCCTGTGCGATGTTCTCACCTCACCATCTGCTTGTAGGCCTCCTCTGCCAAGGCAAAGATGTGGGGATCCATGTCCCCCATTTCACGGCCGCTGTAGGCATGGATCACCTCCTCCTCATAGATGGGCAATGGCTCGTAGGGGTTGATAGCGATGAGGATGATACCTGGAGGAAGAGGGCTGAGCAAAGGGCTGTGGGGCACCTGGCTGAGGAGCCAGGGGAGGGGGCTCACCACAGTAGGTGTAGATGGCTTTGGCCTCCAGAAATCGGCATCGGAGCGAGTGGAGCACGGCGGGCTCATGCAGGTAACTCAGGGCCACCAGATCATCAGCACCTGAGAGGCACTCGGGGTTGCAGAGAGGTGGTAGCTGGGACTCGATGGGGTAGGCAAGTGCCTGCAGGGATGGAGATGGAGCAGGACAAGCTCTGAGCGGGGTCAGGCAGGATGGGGGAGGGGTGCTGTCTGCTGGGGCTGTTCATCTCCAGGAATCTCAGCCCAGCAGTCAGGGCAAGCTGAGCTGGAGGCCTTTGGGGAGGTCAGGCAGGAGCAGGCAGCAAGGAGCAGCTCATCAGTCAGGGGACACAGGGCACGTGAGCCAGACACAGCCACAGCATCCTGGGCTCCTGCTCAGACACCAGAGGAGATGCATCCAAGCAGCATTTGAGCCACTCTGCACCCTGCTGAGGAGCCCAGGCTGGTCTGGGGTGCAGAGCTCTCTCCCACCTGGAGATTTCTGACCACAAGGCAAGCACAGGAGGGACCTCCTGGGCTGCACAGCTCCAGCCTTACCGAGCCATCTTCCAGCCGGAGATGGAGAATGGCATCTCCTTCCTTGTAGCCTCTGGTTATCTCTGCCACCTTCCAGACTTCAGCACAATCAGGGATCCACACCCAGGCACCCTGCAGGCACATGGGAAGGAAGGGACCCTTGGAGAGAGCCTCAGCTTCCCTCTGCAGACAGCAGGTGCTGATGAAGTGAGAGCTCTGACTTCCCTCTGCACCTCTCAGACCTGAGCCTCAGCACCTTCCTCATGCCCCAAAATCCCTCTTTGGAGCCATGCCACAGGGAGTGTGATGCCACACTCAGCATGGCTGAAACAGCACAGCACCATGGGGGTAGAGGTAAAACCTGTGCCAAAAAACCAAACTTAAGGTCAACAGGTGAATCCCCAGCTGGCACAGGAGGACCTGTAGGCCAGGGAACTGCAGCTCCTGGTGCCCCTTCTCCAGGCACAGGCACCCACAGCCCTGCTCTGCCAGCCACCATCTCACCAGCTACTGCCCAGCCACAGGGACCAGGAGCTGCTTCCCTCCTGCAGCTCCCAGCAGGCAGAGATGAGGCCATATTGCAAGCCTAAAATAGGGAAGGGAGGGTGGAAAATATAATAGCTACAGCCTAACACTTAGGCTGAGCTAGGAGCCTGTAGATGTAGCCACAAACTCTGGGAGCTGTTGTGGAGCAGCAGCAGTGCTCAAAATCCCTATGCTCCCACCCCAGCGAGCCAGGACCAGCCTCTCCCTAGAAACTGGGGTCTGGAAAATCATCCTGGTTTCACTGGGTTTGCAAATCCAGGGAACCTGGCTTATAGCAAACCTTTCCATCTCTGCAACGTGTGAAGCACGGGTGTCCATGCCTTGTTAGAGCTGCTCAGACAAGCAGCGAAGGAGCTGGAAGGCTGGGGAGGGGGAAGGAGAGGGCTGAACTTTGGGTTCACATCCAAGGAACCATCAGAGGACTGAAAGTCTTGACTTCTCAGCTGAAATGAAGAGGGAAGGAAAGAGATGGGGCTGCAGAGACCGAGCAGAGGCAGGGAGCCATTATCTTCTATGAGCAGTAACCACTGGGGGGAGCGAAAATTGCACCATCTACAGCTTCCCGGGAAGGCACGGAGGGATTTTAGTCTGAAATCAAAGCTGGACAAAAGAGCATCCTCACTAGCACTGCCCGCCTTCCCCAGCGCTCCCAAGCTGGCCCTGAAGCCGGCACAAACCCGGGACACTCGTTGTCCTTCCTGCCTTGGTCACAGCCCGGCCGTGACACGGGACACGGCAACGCACAGAAAACCCCGTGCTTTGCTGGTGACACCTCAGTCACACCACAGTGGCAGATACTGCACCTCTGATCTCTACAGAAACACCACCGGAACCTCCATCCCTGAGGACTCCAGGGAGAGGAGGAGCAGCCCCAGCTCGGGTCTGCTCTCCAGCTGCAGCTCTCACTTCTCCCACTTCGCAGCAAAGACGAGGAGCAGGAGCCCAGCCTGCAGCCAGGAGCACCCACCCCAGGCAGAGCTGGGGGCCGGAGGACACAGGGCAGGATCCGGTGGAGCAAAGTATCGGGACAGGTTGGTGCTTGGGCAGCACCAACGCCTTCAGCCCACCCTCAATGAGCACCCCTGAGTGGTGCTGCCCGGCCATGGGTGCCGGTGTGGCCCGGAGTTCTATGAGCAGCACTGCGCCCCACGGCAGAGGGACCCCCACCCCCGAGGTGCCACTAAGCCAGGCAGCAGTGGAAAGGTGACCCAGGGGGACACTGAGCCATCCACCGGCATCCAGCCAGGGCTCTGAACCTCCGGGGAGGCAGAAGCCCCCAGACCCACGGGCAGAGCTCAAGCCCCTCCAGAACCCCCGGGTTCCCTCACCTGCACGTACGGACCCCCTGCGGCCATGGTGCCACCCCCGCTGCTGCCGGTATCCCCCTGCCCCTACCCCAGCCCCTTTATAGCTGCTAATTGCCGCTAATTGGAGGCAGAGGGAGGGGTTATGGGTTCCCGCCCCTTCCTCCTCCCGCCCTGGGGGGCTCCTCGGGGTGCTGAGACAGGGACAAACCCCTTCAGGAGGTGGCAGATGTCAGTTCGTGCCCCAGGCACCCCAGCTGGCACCCGCCTAACTCTAGGGGGGCCAAACCTGCTCTGGGGAGTCCCATTTCCAGCAGATCAGGGCAAGGGGGGTCATGAAAGTTGCCATTCCGCCACCCTGTCCCCCTCCCTACCCACCCCCACCCCGCCAACACCCACCCCCCAGGAAAAAAACAAAAAAACCGAAAAAAACCTGAGCACATTCTGCAACAGGGAATACACAAAGACATTTTCTGATGAAAAAATAATGAATTGGTAATTAACAATCACATAGAGGGGGCTGAGCCATGTGCAGCCATAGAGATGGAGCAGTGGTGCACAGAGTGCCATGGATGTGGTCCATGCTTGGGGGGTTGCAGCAGAAGGTTACAGCAAGTGAAAAAGTCCTGCAGGTGCTTAATGCTGGGTGATGGCACCTGGGGATGCAGCAAGGCCCGGGGGGAGTGGGGAGTTGAGTTTGCAAGGAATAAGTTGGTTTGAAAAGGACCTTAAAATGCATCCAGTGCCACCCCTGCCATGGGCAGGGACACCTCCCCCAGCCCAGGGTGCTCCAAGCCCCATCCATCCTTCAACACTGCCAGGGATGGGGCAGCCACAGCTTCTGGGGACAACCTGGGGCTCAGAACCCTCACACCAAAGAATTTTTCCCTCCCATCTCATCTCAATTTCCCCTTTCTGCTTGAAACCCTTCCCCCTCATCCCATCCCTCCAGGCCCTTGTCCCAAGTCCCTCCCCAGCTTTCCTGGATCCCCTTCAGGCACTGGAAGGTGCCCCAAGGTCTCCCCATTGCAGCCTTCTCTTCTCCAGCCTGAACACCCCCAACTCTCTCCCCCTGTCTCCAGAGCTGCTCCAGCCCTCCCAGCATTTCCAGAGCTTCCTCTGGATTCACTCCAACAGCTCCGTGTCCTTTTGCTGATGGGGACCTCAGAGCTGGGCCCAGCATTGCAGGGGATGGGGGTCTCACCAGAGTGGAGCTGAGGGGGAGAATCCTCTGCCCCAATCTGCTGGTGCAACACGGACAGGAGCAAGGACAGGGTTGGTTTCTAGGCTGCCAGCTCATCCTGAGCTTCCCATCAACCAATAAATACCCTTAGGGCCTCCTCCTCAGGGCTGCCCTCCATGCTCAGCCCAGACCTGTGCTGGTGATTGCCCCAACCTTGCTGAATTCTGCATGGTCCCAACTCTCCACCCTGTCCAGATCCCCCCAGATGGGCTCCTCCTGTCCCCCCCCCCAGGCTTTCACCACACCACCCAACTTCATGTTGTCAAGAAACTTGCCAAGGGTGCCCCAGGGGGTTATGGAGAGCAGGGCGATTGCTCCTGAGGATGCCGGCATGGGCACTGAGAGACTGCAGGCAGTGACACACCATGGGAAGCACATGAATTCATATATAGTAAAAAGTCTTTATTAAGAAGGCTTTGAAGTCAAAAAATAAAACTCTTGATACAATTTTCATAACCGTCAAGTCAGCTCAGCAAATATATAATCAGTACTTTAGCCATGTAAGGTTAAAGGTCCGTTATTTTCTTTTTAAAATAAAATATATTTTAGTTTTTAAAATTTATTCAATAAAGTACATATTTTCCTATAAATTCCCTACATATACATAAAGAGGTAAAAAATAAAAAAATAAAAATAAAAAACAAACAAACAAAAAAAACAACCATGAAACAAAGAGATAGAAATCTGTCTGTTTTTTGCAACGTGGCGTGTTAACTGTGCCCCTTCTGTCCTTCCAGCTCCCCCGCCCGGCCTGGCCCCTCCAGCCATGACCCCCAACTTCACATCACACATATTTTGGGCAGTTTTCACATTGGCAAAATAGAAGATAGACCTGTGTTACAAAAAAAATAATTATATATATATATATATATATATAGAATTGTCAAGAATCATCCAAAAAAATAACTACATACAAAAAGGACAACAAAAAAAATTATAATAATAATAGAATGATTTTAAAAAAATAAAAGACAACCCTTGCATGTCCTAAAATAAAAAAGTGCAACCGGACCTTTTCTTTCTGTTTATTTAATTTTGCAAACTGAATACTGTTATTTGGGAAGGACTGTTGAAGAACAGCTGGGCTTCCTCCTCCCAGCCGCCACAGCCGGGTGAAGAGTTAAAGCTATTCTGTAAACATCAGAGTTTCCTCCTCTCTGCAGTTTCATGCCCCTCTTCCTCCTCATCTCCATTGGCCCCTTCTAACCCACCCCTCCCGACCCCCGTGTTTTGGCCACCTCCCGCTCCGCCGTCCTTGCCCTCTCCTCCTCTCCGGCCAGCGAGCAGCAGCCTCTCCTCCCCCCCCACCCCGTGCACCCATTGGATCCATTATTAAATAAAAATGTCGATTTAAACAGTTTAAAATCCTTAAAAAGCCTGTGTGTTGGGGTGGAGGGGAGGATTAGCCACCTTGGCGACCCGGCTAGGAGAAGATGTGGATGGCTTGCGTGGCGGGAGCGTGGCAAGCGGGGCACTGGGGCTCGGCCTTGCCGCAGATGCGCATGGCGCACTCCATGCAGAAGAGGTTGTGGCCACAGGGCACCAAGGCGGCGATCACCTCGCTTTCAAAACACACCATGCACTCCCGGGAGCTCTTGCGCTGCCCCTCGGAGCTGCTGGAGTCGGTAGGCGAGCCCGAGGTGGCCGAGATGCTGCCAGGCAGGGAGGAGGAGGAGGAGTAGCCAGTGCTGTTGGAGAAGGAGGACAGCGAGCCCTGGGTGGGCAGCCAGGACAAGGTGCTGACCGGGTCGCTCTGGATGCGGCGGGCCAAGGGGTGGTCCAGGGCCCCAGCGCCGCTCTCGGGGAGGGTGGGTGAGTGGCGCGGGGTGGCCGTGCCGCTGCTGCGTCTCTGCGAGCTGTTGACGGAGGAGGAGCAGCTGCTGAAGGCTTGCAAGGGGTTGCCCGAGCGCTCGAAGGGCGACCAGATGGTGGTGGGCGTCGTCAGGTCAAGGGCCAAGAAGTCGAAGCCAAAGTCGCACTCCTCGGAGCCCAGTGGGGCCGGGGGCTCGCTGAAGGTGAAGCCGCTGCTGGTGCTGTAGGGACTGGTGGGGCTGGCGTCGGGCACCCGCCCGCTGTAGTAGGACTCGGTGGAGGTGCTGCCCAAGGAGCTGATGCTGTCGTTGCGGAGGGCACCCGAGGGGCGGCGAGCAGGGTGGGGGGCCTTGGCCCACAGGCTGGCCGTGCTGCCCTGCAGGTCCAGGCAGACGTCAGTGCCGTTGGAGTGGAAGTCGTTGTCGGCATTGATGTCGATGAAGGAGCCTGTCCTCATGGTGATGTGAGCCTCAATCTCCTCCCTAGCCCGGTCCACGTTCTCAGGCATGCCCGTCACCTCAAACACAGGCTCCTTGTCCCGGCTGGGGGTCACGATGTAGGTGTGTGTCTGCTGCTGGATCCGCTTGATAGTGGCTCCTTTGGGCCCCACCACCAGCCCCACCACCCGGTACGGGACCCTCACCTGGATGGTGGTCTGTCCCGGCAGGTTTGGGGGGCCCTGCATGGCTCCCGTCAGCCCGTTCACCTTGTTGCGTGTTGCCCGGATCATGGAGAAGTGTTCGGCAGCTGAGAGGATCTCCCTTTTTGCCATCTCCACGTCCTCCTTCCTCCCGGTCACAATGAAAACGGGCTCCTCGCCCCTGACTGGCGTCTTGATGTACGTGTTGGTCTTGGCACGCAGGGCTTTGATTTTGCAGCCTGCAGAGCAAGGAGGAAAAAAAAATGAGATATCAAATTGGAACCTTTTAGGGACATTCTGCTTGCTCAGGATGGGGACTCAGCAGGTCCCTTGGGTTCTGCAGCACAGACCTCGGAGGGGCTCTCCCACCCCAAAGGCAGGCAGGGGCTCAGAGCCTGGTGCTGGGGGGTTGCCCCAGCTTGTCTGAGACACACCAGGTCCTTGGCACCAGCAGGACCCTCTGCCACCACCTCCTGTGCAACACAGCAGGGATCCTGAGGACACAGGCAGCTCCTGAGGGCTGGGAGAAGGCATGGGGTGAGAGGGGCTGGGGCTGGCAGCCAGAGAGGGGCCTCCTGGGCTCTGGGGGCGTGGGCTAGAGGGTTGCTGGAGAGGTGTTCAAGGAGATGCAAGAAAAAAAAAAAAAAAAAAAAAAGACACTGAAGATGAAAGGAAGGAAAAGGCTGGTTTGGATCCTGCAGGTTTGTCAGCACCTCCCAGATAGCAGCTAAACCCGAAACAGCCATGGCTACACCCCAAGAGCAGCAGCAATGACCTGGAGGACTGGGGGAACTGGGACTGCTACTGGCCAGGTGGCACTGACACCTCCCTGCCTCCCTGCCCCCAGGGAAGAGGATGCACCCCTGGGGTGCTCACAGGGCCCCAGCTCTCCCCGTTATGAACAGACCTGCTTGCCCCACATCAGGAACACAATTGGTTTGGGGGTGCTGAGCCCCAGGTTGCCCCCAGAAGCTGTGGCTGCCCCATCCCTGGCAGTGTTGAAGGTTGGATGGGGCTTGGAGCACCCTGGGCTGGGGGAGGTGTCCCTGACCATGGCAGGGGAGGCACTGGGGAGGCTTTAAGGTCTCTTCACCCCCAAAACTTTTCATGATTCTACAGCTCCTGCAGAACTGAGCACAGGGCATTTACCAGGCCACTGAGCATCACAAATAACAAGCAAATAACTGTCCAAGTAAGTAGCAGCTGTCCTGGGTGTCATAGCCCAACTTTTCAGCAGCACTAACCCCTCTGATAGCCACATCCAGGGAGCCAACCCTCAGAAGCAGCTTCCATGGGCCAGTATGGCCCCTGCCCAGCTCCAGGCTGTCTCGAGGTGCAGGCAGCTCCAGGAGGCCCTACCTGCTCCCTACACAGATCCCAGGATTGTGACAGGCAGGTTGGAGGGAAATCTGGGAGGGGAGCAAGCAGAGCTGTGAGGCAGGAGACCTGCTGGTATCTTCATCCTAAGGGGAGAAACCCTGTGGATTTTATCCAAGCCAGGCTGGAGGTGTTTGAAGGACACCTCCAAGCACTTGTTGCAATCATACAAATGTTCCTCCCACCTTACATTGCCCAAAGGATTCAATCCTGGCTCAGGGCTGTAGGAAAAGTCCAAATCCAACCACACATGTGACCCACCAGGTTGGGGACAGCACAGAGCTGCCCTGGTTCCTGGAGCTGGGGAAGCCACCGAGTGGCTGTGGGGACATGTGGAGGAGGAATGTGGGTGGAGAAGGGTTTGTCCAGGCTTTTCCCAACATAGGACAACAACTGGAAGGTGTATTTATGGCTGGGGGCATACAGGGGGGTCAGCAACAGCCTAGTCCTCAGGGAAGGGCAGAACCAGCAACCATGAACAGTAAAGTTCACTTTTAAGCATGTGCCAAGTTCTGCAAGGCCATCCAGAGCACAGTGCTTGGGTGATTCCAACATCTCCCTCCCCAGTTTGTTCTGGTACCTTCTGTCAGGTCTCCCCCTACTCCCCTGGGACAGGCATGGGGGCAAGGCAAGGACAGTCAGGCTGGGAGCCACCACGGGCTCTGCTGGTGACTCCCCCTGACATCAGCTTCACAGCCAAGGTCTGAAATTCAGCCTGGCAGCAGAAAGCATAAATTTCAAGATTCAAAGGTACCAGCAGCTGCCAGAAGCTGCTCGGGAGCCATCAGCAGTGAGGCTCTTCCTCACCCCACTCCATGGCACCAGTGGGACCAAACAATGCTACAAAATGGAGGAAGGGTTCATTTGGCTGCTCCTTGTGAGCCCTTGCCAGGGGGCTAAGCCAGAAATCTGGGTTAAAAATCAAAGGGGTTCCTGGCTCAGCCCACCCCACCCTCCTCAAACAAGCAGGGCAAGAGCAACACGTGTGACCTGAGGCTGTGCCCAGCAAAACCCACCACAGGTCAGGGCTGTTTTTTCCAATTCTGGTGTAAGAGGAGGGTGTCAGGTCTGGGGCAGCAGAGTGCTGGGTGACCTCTCTGCCTGCCTGTTTCCACACAGGAAATATTGTGGAAAAGGAGGAATCGTCTGGGGAAGCCACTTGCCCAAGGCCATGTGCTGGGATCTCCACACACCTCCCTGGAGCAGCTTCTGTCACAACACAACACTGGGTGCTCCTGGATGGGTGCAGCAGGAGCAGAGCCGGGGTGGCACCGTGGTCCCACCAGGGACCAACCTGTCCTGGTGCTGTCCCCAGCCTTAAACTCCACATAGCCACCGTGGGGAGTCCTAAAAGCCCCAACTGGGAAGGACTGGGCAGCTTCATGGGATGGGATTTGGTCAAACCCAGGTGGCACAGTGAGCTACTGCCTTCAACACCAGAAACTGGAGAGACACAACCTCACAGCAGTACAACCTTGGCCTCCATCACATTCCTGTACCTAAGAGGTGGCTGTTCCTGCCCCTACTCAGGGAGATGTTTCCCAAAGCCCCCCAGGAGAGGCACAACGAGCAGCCTGGAGCTGGGGTAAGGATCTGCATCAGTAGGAGGTATTTCAGATCATCAAATCCCAGACTGGTTTGGGTTGGAAGGGAACATAAAGACCATCCAGTCCCATCCCCCTGCCATAGGCAGGGACACTTCTCACTAGATCAGGTTGCTCCAAGTCCCACCAACCTGGCCTTGAAGATGAGTTCCCCCAAGCCCTCACCCTTGCATGCTGTGAAAACTCCATCCCAGATGCTGCATCCCTCTGGAGTCAGGACATTCCAATCCTGCTGGAACATGTCCATGCCAGACAGGGGCTGTGGAGCTGTGGGGCTGTGGAGCTGGCATTGCCAGCAAGCCCCACCACAGCCACGTCCTTGTCCCAGCATTGCCAAATCAAGCACCTTAGTGGCAGAATTTGGCATTTCCACGTTTTACCTTACACCAAGGGCCAGTGAGAAGCATTAACAACAGGAGAGGAGGGAAACGAGGTGCCAAACTTTGCTCCAAGTCTATAATAAAGATTGCTTTAAAAGTACTTTTCAGAGCCAAAAGAAAACCCCTTCAAAAGCAGGGTGAGGGCAGCCTCAGGGGTGGTTCATCCCCACCAGGTTCCATCTCCACACCAGAGCCCAAGGGTGGCCTGGTTGCCATTGTTCAGCTCTTTGGCAGAGCTCTGAGGTGGCCCAAACTCATCATGACAGCCTGTGGCCATCCAAACACCCTGGGGCTGGGGGTCTCAAGCATATGCAGCCCCCACCAAGTCACAGCCCCTCATGCCACCACCCAGCTCTGTCTGCAGCGACAGCACCCATGGAGGGCTGAAACACAATCCCAGGGGATTCTCCCTGGGATGATGTGATGGAGGCAGTGCCCCAGGAAAGGAGGAAAGGAAGGTGCTCTCCCTGAACCTCCCCTCTTTGCACCACCACAGAGGACTTTGCATTTGGATCAGAGCTGTGACTACCACAAGAGCCCATGAAACCCAGCCCAGTGCAGGCTGGGAAGTGCCTCTCCATCCTCTGCACTCCTGTTGTTACCAGGCAAGATCTGAGAGACCTGATGCAGCTCATCCTCTTGCTAATTCCCAGCATGGACTGGCCAGCACCTGCTTTGACATCATGTGGCCTCTTCCAGCTAAGGAGGACAAAGCCAGATGGTTGCCTTGGCCAGACTATGTCTTCATTTGCCCAAGGACCTTTGTGCTTGCAGTGCTCAGCTGAGTTATGAACACCCAGGAAAGGGCAAGCAGAAATTTCTGGAGGAGCCTTTGATGGCATGAACCAGGAGGACTGTGCTCATCACAGCCCCTGCAGCTGGGCAATGCCTTGCCCTCAGCCCTCTGGAGCACCCCACCCGCAGCAGAAAGGTGTTGCCTTTCCTTTTCCCTGGCTCTGCAGCATCTCCTGGCCTCTGATCCAGCATCCCAGCACTACCAGTCCCTTTCGTTATGGGCAAATGGCACAGGACACATCAGGACTGGGGCCAGATGTGGAGGAGACCATGCAGCACCTCAACTGCATCTCAGCATCTCCCCTCCTGCCGAACGCCTCTGCCCACCTCTCTGCAAACAGTAATTAATTCATCCTCCCAGCCACACTGTAGGAGCCAAGCACATAACTCCTTTGTTTCTTCTCCAGACACTGGGATAAAGAGGCAGCCGGTGCTAGAGCTGAGATGTGCAGGCAGATACTTCAGTATCAGCTCAATCTGTCACCAACTTCAGGAGTTTCTGGCTCTGCTACGACTGGAAGGTGGGAGGAGAAAGCTGGGCCAGGTACAAAGGACATGGCATGATGGGCAGAGCACAGCAGCCCGAGGCTGACTCCTTGGTGCCTCCAGAACTCACCCACTCCCAGCAAACCACTGCAAGTTCACTGCTGCTTGGGGTGGCCCAGAAGCCTGTGGTGTCCCTGTGCATCCCCCAGCACTGGAATGCTGGACATGCTCCAGCAGGGGAAGAGCTGCCATATTTCATCCTGCCCTGGATCTCCCCTTTAAGCATCCCATCCTCTTCTATAAACAGCAACTTTCCCAAATCCTTTGCAAAGCTGTGAACGTTCCCCAAGTGTTGCAGACTGGGACGTGGAGCCTGGGAGAGAAGCTGTGGCTGGCTCCAGAGGCACGTGGCACAGAAAGGGACAGCAGAGCCCGGAGCTCTCAGATGCACCCAGCACCCTCTTGGCCTTGTTGGAGCAGAAGCTGCTGGAAAAGCACCCCCAAAGCTGGGACACCAAGGAGGGAAATCAGCATATTGCAGGCATGTCAGAGCCAGGGCAGCCTGAAGTCCAACCTGCCCCACGCTCCCCATATCTTTTCCCCTCTGATTTCTGTTATTGCAAGATGAGCCCACACCATGACTGATGCCCACAGCACCTCCTGAAGACGTTCCCTACCATGGCAGGGGTCATGAACAGGCACAGCCATGTAACCCCCCCTGGACCACGCTGCTCTTTGGCAGCTGTGTGGGCAGGGAGAAGAAAAACTGCAGCTCCTGCTGGCAGATCCTGCTCCGCACCATCACCGGTGCCAATCTGGATAAGGGGTCATAGCAACCACCCATCCAGAAAACAGATTTGCTTTACACACCAAGGATTTGCCTGCTGAGCAGCTTCTGCTCCCTTTTGGAAAGGGTTAAAGTTAGTGGATCTGGAGGAGAGAAACTGAAGAAAAAGTAGCAGAAATCACATCCAGCAGCCTCTGTCCCACCACAGCCCATGCAGAGCAGCACTGAGCTGACAAAGCACTGCCCCAGCTGCTGGGACCTCCCAGCCTTGTCCCAAGGGGCTGCCACGCTCTGGGGACAGCAGAACCAGCCCCAAAGAAACCCAAGAGCTGTTCCTCAGCATTTGGTGTACGGGGAGGAAAACCCAGCCATCAAGAGCCTTCCAGGGCACTGCATACTCATGTCTTCACATCCTCCTATGTTCTGAGTGTGGTGGCACCACAAGTGCCCACTCCTCAGATCAGGGCTGTGCTGGTTTGTGCAGGAAAGACAGGACTGATGGGGAACACAAACTGAGGGAGTTTCGTCCAGCATCACAGCAGCCCCAGCAACATTTGGGAACAACACTGGGGCTGACAAAGCACCCAAGGCTCAGCTCCATGCTCCTGTGCAGCCAGAGCCTTGCTGCCACAGAGCTACCAAAGACTGAGGAGACCCAAGACCCAGCACAGATGCAGGAGGATGAGGTGAGCGAAAGGGGCTCTGTGCTTTTAGAACTTGGTGTGAGAGCCAGGGACACAGACAGCTGTGAATGACTTCGGCATCGCCCCTGCTCAGGCTGCACCAGCCTCATACATCCCTGATTTAAAACAGCTGCCACCAGCACCAGAGAGCAGCTACAGCACAATGGCACTGTGGTGACAGCTCTGTCCCCTTGGACCCTACCCAGCCACACCCCTCACCAGTGAGAACCAGGGGTACCAAACCTTGAGCCCCGTTTCACACCCGAATGCAGCCCTGGCAAAGCGTGCTAACAGGCCAGGAGCTGCTGGAAAGCTGAGACCAGGAAAGGGGCAGGAAACATATGGGAGAAAGCCCTGGAGAAAGCTGTTCCTGCCCACGGATTGGGGCAGTAGCTCCAGCCCCTCACTGTCCCCAGGTCCTGTCTGAACCCAGGAGCAGGACACGGCATCCCCCAGTAACCCTGCTCAAGCTGCTACAGGAATTTCTGCAGCACCTCTCTTCCAAGAAGCTCATGAGCCCGCAGAGCTTAGCAAGCACCAAAACTCTCCACAAGGTGTCTGGGGCAGGTGCTTGGGTGCACACTGGGGTGCCGAGCACCCAACCCCAGCCACTGCGAGGAAAGGTGCCCAGCAGCAGCTCAGCAGCTTGAAACCCGCTGTTCCTCCAACCTCCTTGAACTCACAGAGCCAAAGCATTTCCCAGTGGAGCCAGGACCCTCTGACAGGTTTACTTTCAAGTCGCCAGACCCCAAGGGTCTGTAGAGCCCACCGGCCAGACCACCAAATCCAGATCTCCATCCATCCCAGGGAGAAGCTGGATCCTCCTGCACAGGGTGCAGCCCCGAGCTCCTCTGCCCGGTGCCACCGGGGCTGTGCCACACCTGGTGGCTCCCGGGCCGGGCTCAGCACCCAGCGGGACCCCAAGTGCCCGGGGTGGTGGGACCCATGAAGGGTGCCCGGAAAGTTGGGAGGCCGGGAAGCGGGGCCGGCTGGGAGGCTCGGCAGGCCAATGGGAAGCGCAGAGCATGATGTCACCACGCTCATCACAGCATGGCTCTGGCTAACAAAGAGAACAATGAGGCTGCCCAGCTCCCCGCTTCACCCCAGGAAAAAAATGGCATCCAGCCCCCCAGCTCCCTGGCCAGGGAGGGATGGGGACCGCAGGAGCCAGGGCAAAGCTTGGGGTACCAGAGCCGGGGGTGGGGAAAGCACCCCGGCGGTCAGGCTCCCTGCCAGCCCAGTACTGCCAGGATTCCTGCAGGGAGCAGCTCCCCTCTTTCTTTTTTATATATGTATATATTTTTAAAAATCCTTCTTGCTGGGTTCTTTTTTATTTTTGGCTTTTCTTTTCTTTTCTTTTTTTTTCCTTTAAGGTGGAACTTTGGTTAAGGTCTATTTGGGATTTCCTCAAGACAAAGCCCCAGCCAGGCACACCCACCCAGGGAGATGGCTGGGGCTGAGGTGTGCCCGGGCGTCCTTTGTGACAGCTGAGAGCGAGCGGGGCTTCTGCCCGCACAGCTCCCCCCACCCAACGAGCGAGGACATTAATTATTATTTATACACCAACTCTGGGACCTCGAGTATAATTTCCATGCCGAGACGGAGATCCGAGCTGTAGGCGAGGGGGATGAACAACCACTAAACTACAATAAAATCCCAGCTTTCTCCTGCACGCCGTGCCGTGCCCGCTCCCGGGGAGCTCCGGGAACTTTCCGTGCGCGCAGGGTGGTCAATCCCGCCTCACACCCCCCGTGCCGTTCTGCTGCCCTATATAGTTTAATTAATATTTACAGCCGGCGCGTCGGGGAAAGGCACAAAGCAGCAGCAGAACCCAGGGCGAAGGCGCGGT
Source organism: Calypte anna (assembly GCF_003957555.1). Lineage (NCBI taxonomy): Eukaryota > Metazoa > Chordata > Aves > Apodiformes > Trochilidae > Calypte > Calypte anna. The sequence goes on from NC_044273.1 coordinate 379,955, forward strand.
CGCGGGAGGAGTTTCAGGGCCGCGGGATTTGTCGCCGTTAAGTTTCCGCCTCTGCGCTGCCGGGCACGGAGACAAAGCCCCAAAACTGACCCAAATAGAGCGGACCGGACCCCCCCCACGGGGAGCAGCCGCAGCCCCGGGGCGCTCAGGAGGGGCGGACAAAAGGGGGGTCCCCGAGTGTCACCACCGCCACCCACCCCCCCCCCAAGCACCCCCCCGGGGAGGGGCGGGGGTTACCTTGCCGGCCCACGATCTCGGCGACGTGCTCGGAGCTGGGCACGGGCACGCACTCGGTCATGTTCACGCTCTTCTTCCTGCTGCCCAGCGGCTCGGCCAGCAGCGCGGCGGGGGCCGCCAGGTGCGGGGAGAAGTTCCCGAAGGCGGCCGGGGGGGAGGCGGCTCCGGCGGTCGGGGGGGACCCTCCGCCGCGCTCCCGCCCCTGCAGGCCGCCCGGCCCCGCGCCTCCCGCCGCCGCCTCCGGCTCCTCCGGCCCCGCGCCTCCCGCCTCCGCCGCCCGCAGCCCGCGATCGCCCGCCTCCTCCAGCCCCAGCAGCGAGAGCTGGTCCAGGGCGAACCTCAGGGCGGCGGCTTCGTCCTGAGCCGGCGGCCCCTCCCGCTCGGGCTCCGGCGGCGGCAGCTCCTGCCCGGCGGGCGGCGGGGGGCTGAGCAGCGCCAGGCAGCGCGGCGGACCGCGAGCGGGCTGTCCGCCCTCGGGCTGGTAGATGGAGCCGGGCATGGCGGCGGGAGCGGCGGAGCGCCGGGAGCGGACGGGCCGGGCCGGGGCGGTGGCGGTGCCCGCCGCACACCGCCTCCCTGCGCGCGCCCCCCGCGCCCCGCCCCGCCCCCACGTCACCCCGCCCCGACAATGGGCCGCGCCCCGCGCGCGCCTGCGCCCGCAGAGGCCACGCCCACCTCCCCCCACCGGCCACGCCCACCCCCCCGGGTGACACGGGGTGGGGAGGCACGCGCTGCCCCCCCCCCCCCCCCCAAACCGGGATTGGGATTGAGGGGTGGGAATGGGGATGGGGACCGGGGGGGGGATGAACGGGGCCGGGCTGGAGGCAGCGAGCGGGAGCTGCAGCGGCTCCTCCGGAATGGGCACCACCCCCCAGCCTGGGCGGTACCGCCCGCACCAATGAGCCGGGGGCCACGGCGGTACCGGGGTTGGCCGGCGCCGCGTTTGGCGGCACAAGTGCAAAACGGGAGGAGGGACGCGGCGGCTGAGGACGCGGCAGCTCCGCAGGGCACCCGGCACCGGGTGGCTCGGCCACCCCCCCACGGCAGGCACCTCAGGGCTCGGAGCTCCAGCCCGGCTACCGGCGGAGATCTCCTTCCCGAGTTACAAAAGTTGAGAGAACATCTCTGTCCTTTGTCTTTTCTCCCTCCTTTTTCCTCGGTTTTTAGTTCCTCTTTTGCAAGCGTGATTTGCTGTTTCTGACGCTCACCAGCCACGCATTTGTCTGCTTATTCTCCGGCCAGAGCCACGATAACTTCAGCAACTTGGATGCCCCGAGATCCCAGAGATCTCCAACACCTTCCCGAGTCTCCCTCACCCGAAAGCTGCCGCAGCGGGTCCCTGCTTGGTGGTTTCTTCCCCCCAAAGAAGAGGCAGCCAGCACCACAAAACAATCGCCTCCAACACATTTGTCCTCCTGGGCCATCACTTTAGGGGGATGTTCCACTGATGGGGATTTAAAGAAACTCTTCCCGGCAGCGAGGGAGAACTTCCTCACCAAGTCCTTCCCAGCTCCTTCCCTGGAACATCGAGGCTAATGATTAGCTGCCCACTCCCTCAGATGCCCCATGTTCAAACTCCACGGGTCCCATTCTCAAGCTTCATCTCCTTCACTTCCACAGAACTGTCTTGCCCAACCACTGTCCCGGGGACCAATTCAACCGTTCTGCTTGGCATTGGTTTTAATTTCAAGAACCAGGGATGTTCGGTCTATAGATCCCCACCCGCTCATCTCAGCCTGGGAAACATGAAATGCTGCTGGTCAGTGACCCAAACACAGAATTCACATGGTCTGTCCTTGTGCTTCCAAGATTTGCTGGTGACCCAGAAGTCTTGCTACTCAGAATAGGTCACCTTAGGTGTTGGTGGGATCTTTCCAGTGAGGTAACAGCCCTCAGGAGCTGCCTCCTTACTTCTTTCCATTTCTCTTACCTGCCAACTAACCTCACATCATCTTCTGGCAGCTGAAAAGTTTCATAAATCTGGGTAAAAAGCTGCTTCTCCCTCCTGTTGTACCTTCAGAGGTCTTGGCAGTGAGCTGCCACCAGCTCTTTGGATGGCTGCTGAAGACTGTCACAACTTCTGTTTTCCCCTGAAGCGTTCATGGCTGAGCTTCACGGAGATTCATCCAGATCCATCTGGACTTCTCGGTGCTTACACAGAGCCCAGCTCTGGGAATCCTCCCACTCCAGACTCATCTCCCCCGTGCCACGAGCTGCTGGGAGCTGGCAGCCTCCAAGCATCGTAGGGAGAGTTTGCACCTCCTGTGGACTGAAGCTTCTCCCCCAAGGACAGACTCTGCAAAACCAGCAGATTTGAGACACGCAAGCTGGCTGTGAGACATCTCCTCCCTCTCTCTCTAGGTTAAAAATATTTAACCTAGTTAAGTTGAAACACCAAACTAAATAGTGGGTTTTCCATCCCTTGGGACAGAACGGTACAAACCTCCTCCTCTGAGCTTCTCCCTTTTGCAGAAAAGGTACAAACCTCCCCTTAATGACCAACACCAACCAGCACCAGCATAACCTACATCTGTACCTGAATGGCTCTTTCTGTCCTTGCTGCAGCTCCAACCCTGACCACACTCCTTGCCACCACGCCACCATCTCCATGTTGTGCAGGGGCTTTCAAACTCACCTCAGGAACCCCAATGCTGTCTCCAAACTCTGCCATTTTTTGCCTGCTCTGTACTCAAGTGTTCTTTTGGGAAACCACTACATCATGTCCAACACCACCTACAGAAACTGCCAGTTGTTAAAGTGCTTCTGGCAAACCTGGTCCGTAGATGTTCTGCCTTTGATCTGTTCCATTTTCAGCAGAACTAGCTTGCTCAAACTTTTTTCCTTAGATTTGTAATTTCACTCAGGACACCAATTTGCCTTGGTATTTTTTTACCTCACTAATTAGCAGATCTTTAAGAGACCTGAGTCTCCCATTAACAGAGAAAATTAATTACACAAATTAATTACACAAATTAGAGAAGTTCTTTAGCACAACTCCATTTCTCTCCCAAAACACAGAAGATCCAACTTCTCTGAACACAGAGAAAGAAGACACTTGCCTGATGCTTCCAAGAACATCCCTCCCAAGTGGTTTCCTCATTTCTTACAAGGGCTCATCCTGCTCCCTCCTTGTGTTGCCTGATCACCCACAGAACAAAGATTTCCCCCAGAGTGACCAATACAATCACCTGGATGTCTGCAGGCAATTAAAGAACACTGTACTGTACTAAAGCAGAGGTGTAACAGCCTGGTTTTCTGTAAGGGGAAAGAACAGAGTAACTCCAGCAGAGTAGTAAGAACCACCACAGCCACACAAGCCTGACTCCAAGTACAGTTCTGCCACAGCCACTCTTATTCCAGGTCAAATCTGCAAAGGCAAAAGTTATACCACTTACCTATCCTGCTACAAACACCCTTTGTGTCCTTTTACAGACCAACCCATAAAAAGGACACACAGGGGGGACCCCCCCTCCCAAACCTAAAATATCCCCCAGACCTCTGTTTGCCTAAATCACGTGGGCCAAATGCTGTCAATGGCATCCAGAATTTGGGGGCAAAAAGTAGTTTTGGGGAACTTTTGTAGGGGTTCCTCTCACTCTGCAGATCACCCTCTGCTCTCTGCACTGGGCTCTGAGCACGTGCAAACATCACACAAAAACCCACACAGTGCAGGAGAGATGGTGTGGCTTGGGGAAGAATTACAAAAAAAGCCCTTACTTGTGCGTGGGAAGGCTGAAGGGAATATTTCAGCACATCAGGAGCTGAATCACTGCGTGTGGGTGGAGCCAGACAGACTGACAGGATTCGTAACTTGGAAAGTGACCTCTGTCCAAGATCAATCATCTCCCAAAGTCGCTGACTGAGGGAACAACAGATGGAGACAGCTCAAGGTGCTGACATTGAGCATCACCATGACATGTAAAAACTGTACCAGAGGCACCTGCTACAAATGACCAACTATTCCAACTCATACCAGGGATAACCACAATGCTCTTGGCACCACAAGGCTGAGCAGGCTTTTTTCTCTTACCTCTCAGTATCATCACGTTACCTGAACGGATTTCCCTATGACCACAGCACACAAAAAGGTCATTAGCAAACATCTCTTTTTCCTGCAAAGTATCCAGCTTTCTAACTCCTGAAAAGCTGTAGAGCAGCCACTTGATGGAAAACCTAAGAATTGCAGATCAGAGGAAAGGATAAAAAATAAAAGCTGGAACATCAAGCTTTCAAGTTTTACAGCCCTTTAGGTCACTAAACTGGGATAAGATGTGCCTGATAGGCTAATCCAGGACACAGAACTGCACTCCAAATTACAAACAATACCAAGTAATGACTTTTTATTACTCATCTTCTATCCAAAAGCTCAAAGCTGGGGTTTATTTATTAAAAGACCTGTATTTTGTATACACAAATGAAACCACATTTATACAGCTAAGCATCTCCTGACTCTTGCCACTAGAGACAAAGCATTTCAGAGGCAGTTCATTGCCCTTCTATTCCAGTTCTGCATGATGTCAAATCATCTCCACTTGTGACTCTGCAAGGTAATAAAAATACACTAAACAATAAGAGATTTAACTAATTAACTAAACATTTACCATATGCAGTAAATATCATTTATTACTAGCAGTTAATATTAGATCAGTACTCATCAATACTAAATTTAGATTGCTTACCAACAGCCCTGACAGTTTCAAGTGTTGTTTGGGTCATCCTGAGATTCAAAATGTTTTGGTTTTTTTTTTTTCCTCCTCATCACAGCTCTTTCACTGTGAAGAGCATTGAGCAAATGCAGTTCTGTGATGTTCTCTCACATACACCAGTTAGTCACGGGGTCAAGCTGAAGGGTAATGGGTTTCCGTCATTAGTTCAAGGGAACAAAGTTGATCCCTGCTAATCTGAGAACAAATCCACGTTTTTAGGTCACCACACCTCACATAGGACATTATTTTCTGCACTGCAGAATTAGTACACCACCTTCTCCTGTGTTTCTGTATTCTTACTTAAAGCAGAAAGCTAAAATATGAAACACTGGGAGCCTCAACCAAACACAAAGGAAAAACCTGTATGAAGCAGCCCAAGTGTACAGAAAGATTTCAGAGTGACAACAGCTAAGAGTGTGCTTTTTATCTGAGGGAGTGAGTGGCATCATCCAAAGATTTGCATGGGCATCTGGACTCTTGGAGGTTGTTCTTATGGACAGAATCCTAAACAAACAGGATTGTCTGACTGGGGAGTTAATCCTGGAAAACTTTTTTTTTCACTAAACATTCTCCCATCTCCTCCCCCTTTACCCATGGGAGCTTCTTTTTGAGAACCAGGAGGATCAGTCCAGGTAGGCTCTCCTTAAAGCCAGACAAAAAAGAACATGACTCCAAAGGCTGAAAGGCTGCTTATCCTTCAGGTGCACTGCTGGCTCTACCTCCTGCAAAGTACTAAAGCATTAAAAGTGGGAAAAAAACCAACCAGAAAACAACCAACCAACCAAGCAGAGAGTCAGAGGAAGAACTGAGCATGTAGGAAAGTATCAGAGCTCAGAAACAGAGCTGAGCAGAAGGGAGTGAGCAGTCTGGGTGGAGATGGGGTGGCCACACTTCGTTTAAGTGCAAAACTCTGCATTTAGGGTGCCAGGGCCTCTTGCCACTTGCTGCAGAGCTGAGAGTGCTGCTGAGGAGCAAGCAAGGAGCCAAGTTGCTAAAACACATTCCCACATACAGAAATGTTCCAGTGGCCACAGAGAGAACATTCAGTGGCAAACTGAAGGGAAGAAAGGTAAGAATATATTTCATAATGATCTTAAAAGAATAATTAGAAACAGATATGCAGGAGCCAAGGCAAAGTTAAGGATGAATAAATATTTGGTCAGGAAATTTCAGGGTAGAAGATCAGGAGTGATATCCAACAAGAGAAATAGGTCTGGAAAAAAGCTTCAGATGACCAGCCTGTCTGTTCTGAAGGATAAAGTCTTAAAGCAGGGAGATTCCTATGATTTGGCTACACAACACCCACTGCAGAGACAGAAGGACCCAGTAGAAGGTACAGTAGCATCAATAGATTCCAAGTCTTAAAAATATGTGGATGCAGCCTTGAACTGGGTTCCTGTAACAGGACTGGCACAAATACTAATTTGACAGAAGAAAACTTTAACTATCAGGAGAGCTTGCTGCCCCTTCTCTTTGCTCCTCAGATCCCCACAGCCAGCTTGGACAGGATGAGTTTTCAGCAAGAGAGCTGCAAAATACATGCCATTTTTTTTAAGCCTTCAATCATACTCCCATTCAGCATTTTCTCACTTGATAGCAAAGAGCAGTAGGATAGTCTCTTAAGGCAGAAGAAGCAAAACCACCTTGACTAGCAGCTGATAAAGTAGCACTGATGAAAAGTTTTCATTCCAGGTGTCTGCCTTGTACCCAGTGCCTGCTTTCAGCTCCCACAGTAACTAAAATGAGTTTCCCTGATGAAAAGTCATTTCAGATCTGGATAGGCTGTTTCAAGGAGACTCCTTTCACATGGGAAGCAGAACAAGGGTGCACACTATCTGTGAATTGTAACTTCACAAATATTTGATGTAATATTATCACTAGAAAACAACTCAACCCCAAAGCCCCCACATGCAGGGTTTAACATTCCTGCATTCCCAGTGTCCAGCTCTGTCATTCAGGACTCTTTCCCCTTCCTGATGTGCTTAGTTTACCAGCAAGAAAACTCCCTTTTCTTGCTCAACAGCCAGTTCAGCAAGTTTAATTTCAGATGTGAATCAGGCTAACTTTTCCTGGACAGAGCCACCTCCAAAAGCTCTGGAGGCCAAATCCAGACTGTACCAAGACCCATCCCATGCAGATCCTTTATTTTTATTGATTGTACAAAATTTCATCCTATTAGAATTCAGTTAAAAAAGCACTGGTAATACAAACAGGGAGACAATGGCATTCCCTTTAACTTTGATAGATTTGCAAAACAAAACAGAGAAGAAAAACTGAGACATCTTAATGGAACAGCTCCAACACACTTTGCACAAGATACAGATCACAAGTTCTAAATAACAAGGAGTCTCTTTTTACAAAGTTACCTCGCAGAGTAAAACATCACCTGGAAGGTTTTCATTTACCAGCATCACCCAAACCAGTCCATCCCCCCTTCTCCTCCAGCCTCCTGCCCTATGGAATTCAGCAGGCTGCTCTTTCCAGATAAAACAAGAAAAACCTGACTGAGCATGACACAGCAGAAGAAATGCAGCTTTGGTATACGTGGGTGGTACCCATCCAAAATGACACTGCCCACAGAAAAAGATGCAAAGCCTGGGCTGTACAGGGCTGTCCTCAGCAAAGCTGTGTAAGGACCATTAGAATGTGCTTATGTATTATCTCCAAAGAGGATTAAACTGTATCAGGATAGCTATTCATCCACAGAGCCTGGTACTATTGTTTCAGTAGGAAATATTAAAATCATTTACCAGTGCAAACTGTGTGCAGGACAAGCCTGAAGCTATCTCACACTGTAGCTCCCTATTACACACATCTGTAATACCTGAGGGCACCAGGAAGGTGTCATTACCACTGACAGAAAGAACTACCAGTTTCAAAAGCATCCCCTTGCTGGTACTTTTACAAGTATATTATGCTGTATATTAATAAGTTTTGTTGCAATTCCACTCAGTTTGTTTTCTTATGATCTTTACTCATCATCAGGATACACCTCCAGTAACAACAGCTCTCTCCATTTTGGGGATTTTGGGGCACTGATGGCAGAGCTCTGTGCCCATCACTCACTCCATGCCAGTAGGTTGTGATAAGACAAACTATTCCAGTTACTGCAGCAGTATGAGAAAGACATTAAGGTCATTGAAAAAGAATATTTTATTGACTTACCTGTCTTGATGAGCAGTTAAAGTATTTAGGTTTTTTTGGACAGGAGGCCTGTGCTCCTTTTGGTACTTTAAAACAATCAACTCCATATGAATTAAAATATTAACAAGTGTTTTAAGGAACTGAAGGAAAGAAAGAGCTGGAAGGGAAAGCTGAGAGGTGCAAACAAAAGAATTGGCTCAAGTTGGCAGCAATTCAAACTCAATATTCAATACATCAAAATATTAGTATCAACATCTCAGTCATCTAAGTTCTGGTGCTACATATGCTTACAATATATTTAGAATATTCCAACAGAAGTAAAGCCATCATGAGATATAAAAGAAGGTTTTAAAACAGCATCAGAACAAGACTTGCCATGGTCAAAAGAAGACCTCTAGGGTGGGTTCCTAACCCTGGAGTGGAGATCCAAAGGGCTGTATCAGCAGACAGCACACCTTGGCAGCCTCTTCCCTTCCTGAGGACAGAGGAAGCCTCTGCAGCAAGAACAAACTGACTTCCCATGAGTTTCACCCTGTATTCCCCTCCCCTGGGTCCCAAATATCAAGATTCAAACCTCAGAAAGGAATCCCCAGCACAAATGCAAGAGCATCTTCACTGGAAGGGGCATAGCACAAAAACCTCAGGGAGGGGGTTGAGGCAGACGAGGAGAATCTTTACTTTGTAAGAAACATTTAATTCAACAGTGAGTTACAAGAGGACAGATTTACAAAATAATAACTGTAACAGACCGTTCAAAAAGGAAAATAACTTTCATTGCTGCACTACCAGGTCAGGCTCCTCAAAGAAATACCTGATAGAGCAGCAGCAAAGTACAATCCAGTCTTCTTGCAGTACTCCAAATGAGCAATATGAAAGAATTTTGTATTTTCAAAATCTTTATGAGAAGAGTTAATGTAGTATCAATCACTTTGGCATGGGATATTTTTCAAGGAGCTTAAACCTATCCAGGTCACTAAGCTGAACTACTCCCAAAGGCTATTAACTTTCCAGGCAGCTCCCCTGCTCCCTTGCTGTCACTGCTGATCATTCTTATATGATAAAGGCTCTGGGAGCTACTTTCTTCCCCAAGTTTTGGGATACCAACAACTTGCACAGTTGGTTGGTGGCACAGTATTTCATCCACCACTTTGCACTGTATGCAATGGATACCCTAAGACTACCATAACTTTTGCAACCTAGTCAACACAATATTCAAGCTATAAACTGTTACCTTCCTCCCCTCTCCCTGTCCTCCTTCCCCAGATAAATCCATTTTTAGCCACAAGTGACCCCAATATGCTCAAAGATGTACTAGAAGAGACTGAGGAATCAATCAAGATACCCATGTGTGAAGCCAGATACTTATAAACACATTAAGGCAGGTTTCACATAATTTCATTTTTTATGGACACAAAATGCTGGTCACTTCACTGCACATGCAATTAAGAAAGATTTACTACTTAATAAAAAGCTTTAAATTCGTTTATCAATTATAGAAAAATCAACCTTTTTTCGTTTCTTGTTTTAAAAGAGGTCAGAATATTACTGCACATGAAAGCAGATGTATAGACACACCTATTGGAATGGGTCCCCTTCCCTCCACACATAGAAACAGAGGTCAGGGTTCTTGGCACCAGAAGAGAAAGGAGGAGGTTTTCCTCACTGTCAGTCAGAAAGGAGTCATCCTTCCATTCAGAATGGAGAAGGTCCTTCTGACCAGACTTAGACCAAAGCAAATCATACCATAGAGTGGGTATATTTATCTCCAGAACTCTATTTGGCTATGCTCAGATGCATAAGATCAATTGCCACTGATGTAAGACCAATTTCTCAAGTGTAACTTCCCCTCCTAATCAAAACCTCAGGTGGAAGAGGCATTGGTAGTTCACCTCTGAGACTACATTTCCAAGACCAATGTGGTCCTGCGAGGAAAAGGAAATTCAGTGACTTGAACTGACACATGGAATGACAATCCCCAAGGTAAAATGACCTCCCTACACTCTGGTACAAACAGGCAGCCTACAGCAGAGCAGCCAAGGAGTGAAACAGCATCTCCCTCACTTGCATTAGAGAGAAAATTGTTTCTATGGGTCACTGTTAAATCTACTTTGATAGAAAAGCTTAGAAATGTATCACCTATCACTGACCCACAAACAACAAAAAAGGACAGGGAATTTGGTTCCTAGTATTCTCCCTCCCACCATTTTATATTCCTTTTGCATTCCCAGTTACCCTACCCCTTAAAAAAAAAAAAAAAAAAAGAGGGGAAGTAGAGTTTAATCAAGTTCCATCTTCAAAACTACCCAGCAATTAATGAACCATCAGCTTCTCCACGTTTCCCAAAGTGTACACATCAAAACGTTTGTAGGTAGGGGTGGTCTGGTGGTGCAATTCACTCTGCAGACACTCTTGGCTTTGTAAATGGTTGTGCTGACCCTGCTGATAGGATTTATACTGGGAATTCTTAGATGGAACTCCCTAGAAGAAAGCAGAAAAAAAGACTCTAAGTCAGTAAGAATTTTTTACATCTTGATATGAAGTGAGGCCTTAAAAGAATGAAGCACCATTGCTGTAACATATCCATTTCTTTATCTCCTGTTTTTCACCTTCAGCAGTTTGTTCTTGTTGCCAGACCTTTGTAGTAGAAAGGAATGCAAGATATTCAGTGTCCAAATAAAGCTACTGTTTGTGATGTGGTAAAGCAGGAAAATATAGAGGAAAAAAATTAATAAGAATATCTCCCAAAGGCCAAACAGATTTCATGTTATAATCAACCTTCCAGCTTGAAGGACTGCTTCAAGAATCACTTCCTTCTACCTGAAATACAGTTGCCACTTCCTCAAAGGGTTTTTTCTTCTAATATTCATCCTAAAAATCCCTCTTTTCCCCCCCTGCACATTCTTGATTCTTCCTCCCAGGCCCAGCAGTCTACATAATGAAGCACCCAGGGTATTGGCTATCCTACTTCAGTGACACAACACTAATTGCTTTTCCTAGGCTAAAACTTCAAATGATGAAGGGGGGGAAGGGACCAGGAGCTCAACATGAGCCCTCAATGTGTGTTTGCAGCCCAGAAATCCAACCAAGTCCTGGGTGCATCAACAGATGCACAGACAGAAGTTGAGGGAGAGGATTCCCCCCCCTCTACTCTGCTCTTGTCAGACCCCACCTGGAGTTCTGGAGTCCCCCACACAAGGAGGACACAGAGCTCCTGGAAGGTGTCCAGAGGAGCCACTGAAATGCTCAGAGGGCTGAGCACCTCCCTGGGAAGCCAGGCTGAGGGATTGGGGTTGTTCAGCCTGGAGAAGAGGAGGCTCCCAGGGGAGCTCAGAGCAACCTTCCAATATCTGAAGGGGCTACAAGAAAGCTGGGGGAGGGCTTTGGACATGGGGGGTGTAGGGAGAGGAGAAGGGGAAATGGATTAAAACTTGGAGAGGGGAGACTGAGGTTGCACATTAGGAAAAAAATTTTATTTGAGGATGGTGAGACCCTGGCACAGGTTGTCCAAGGAAGTTGTGGCTGCCCCATCCCTGGAAGTGTTCAAGGCCAGGCTGGAAGGGGCTTGGAACATCCTGATTCAGTAGAAGGTGTCCCTGCCCATGCAGGGGGTTGGAACTTGGATGATCTTTAAGGTCCTTTCCAACCCAAACCATTCTATGATTCTATGATACAGGTTCTGCTTACACACTCAGCCCATCTGACACCAACATCAGGCCCAGAACAAGCTATGACAACACAAGCACTCACCAGACAGACACATAGCATAATATTTGTTTTTTTCCTGAAAGCATGGCTACTGCACCCTTAAAAGTAAAGGCTAAAAAGCAAAGATGTGTCAATATATACTAAGAGCCCTTCTGAAACCACTTCTGCTTTCAACGAATTCAGTTCAAGGTAAGAAAAGATGTTTTCTCATTACCTGGACTATACGTTCTCCATCTCTTCCACATTGTCCTGCTCCTCCTCTTCCTCCTCCTCTTCACCTTCTTCCTCACCTCCTTCTTTCTCTGAAGGAGCTTCCCCATCTCGTGCTATTTCCTCCACATGGGCCAGCATGTCAGCCATCAGGGCTTCCTCCAACCTCTTCCGGACCTGCTGCACCAGCTCCTCTTGCTTCCTGCCCCAAACCAAGGAACAGACATCAATCCTCCAAGCTGCCTCTTTCAAGGGAAAGGAATCTTTTAAATCTGTCACACATGAGGCTGGGCAGACAACCATGGCTTTGAAAGAGCCCTCAGTAAGAAGTGCACTGTAGAAGATTAGCCTGGCATTATGCTAAAAGTGAAGCTGAAAGAAATATTTTAGAAAACATTGTCCAATATTTTCTATCAAAAGACTATTTTTTTAAATTCCTAGTACTAATATTAATTTAAACAAGAAGCAGCCAGGCTACTCTGCTCACATTTCCAAAAACAAGACTGGAGAAAATGATGTTTCTCACCATTTCAGTCTTTGTGCTCACTCTCCTTTTAAGCCACAACCTTAAATTTTACAGCTCCTTTTCTGTCAAAGTCACAGTGAGGGAAAGATGTGATCAACAGTCTGTGGCTCGTGGGACTCTTATTTCATCTCAGCCACAGGAAATCATGAAGTTATAAAAAGAGCATTTTTTCCTGGCCATTCATGTCTATATCAAGTACAAAAAAACCCAACCATCCTGCAATTCAAAGATTTATCAAAGAAATTACTACCTGTAGACACTGTTAATGAATGCAAAGCAGTGTCCTTTCGTGTCAGTGTCTTTGATATATTCAGTTGCCTGCCCAGTGCTTACCACTCAATCTGAACATCTCAATTAAGCAACAGAATTAATTACAGAAAGCCAACTACAGCTAAACAAACTGCATCCTTGTTTGCTGCCAGCACAGCAGTTAGTGTTTTTATTTGGTCCTGTGCAGAGACTGAGTAAGGTGAAGATAATTAGATCACACTGTTCAGGATTTTTCCAATCCCTTCTTTGATCAGAGGTGACTTACTCCCATTCAGACACCTTCTCCAATAGAAGATACTGACACAAAAAACAAACATCAACCTGAAACCTCAGAGTAAATGAGGTCAAAATAAAAAACAGGCATAAAGTACAAGGCTGTGTGAGAGCAGCAGGTGTAACAATTCTTCCTACTCTGCTGATAACAAGACACTCAAATTAATTCAGCAAGCTCCACCAGACACTTAAAGTTGCCACTGAAAAAGAAAAAACGGGAGGAGGAGTTTTACCACAAGAAACCTTTTTTCCAAGACAGTATAATGACATTTCTAATTAATACCTAATGTCTTCATCTGTCACCATAAATGCTTTGCAAAGTGGCTGGGAGGTGTTTAGCCAGACTCCAGGATTCTTCTCCACAGCTGCAGAGAGCTGCCCAGTGATGGGCATCGTGCTGGTGTGCAGCGCACTGGCTATGGCAGAGAGAAGGGTTTCATCAGTGCAACCAGGTCCAACCCCTGCAAGTGGGAGGCAAAGTCACCATCAGCATTGCACAAGATGAGGAGCAGCAAATCAGGACAGTGGGCATTTAGTGGCAAAGCACAGCGTGGCATTTAGAAAGCCAACACAACAGAAATCTCCATCCTTAACACTTGTAACAGCAGCTCCACAACTTTCTCCAAGGTTATTTAAATCTAGAGTAGCTCCACATTCTGTTACACAGACACACAAAGTGAAAAAAAAACCAAACAGGGAATGGAAGCTATTTTCATTCTGCTACTGGAAAACAAACAGGAAAAATAAAAATCAAGAAGCTTTGCTTCAGTATCCCCTGAGGACAAAAAGGCACCAATCCTCCCAGAGTGCAATAGTTCCTGCTGAAGCAGAAATGGTCCAGAGCACTGGGGAACACAGAGGTCACACACAGTGCCTTCAGCTCACCACTGATTGGTATCAAAATGCCACCCTTGGAGCGAAGGGCAGACTTTACCTTGTAAACCTTTTGGAAGGTCCATTGTTTTCACCAGCTCCTCTGCAATGTCAAAAGCATTCAGTCCACTTAATTTCTTCTCCCAGAAGAGCTGGCATCAAAGAAAGCATTTATTGGCACACAACAGAAATGGAATTGACAACTACAAGCACAAAGCACCTGCTCACTATCAGAAGTGGGGAGCACAGTGCTGCAGACAGTTTTATATTGGATTTACTACAGAAGGGGTCTGCTGTAATGACAGCAGGGGACAGTCCCCACTGCCACAGTCCCAAGACAAGTCTGTCCTGATTTGCTGCCTTGGAAAGACCTTTCCTTCCAGGGACAGACATTTCACAGCTTTTGAGCTGGAACAGCAAGGCAAGGCTTGCTGGCTCTCATCTTGGTGCAGTGGGGGACAGCCTTTTTTACACTCTTGCTCTCTCACATGCACCACAGTAGTTAAGGAAGGAAAGAATTGCATCCAGGCTCTTTCCAAGGAAAAGCACCTTTTATTTCTTTAAGCCATTTCTCATAAGTCATGTCTGCCCCCTCCCTGTGGGATCACAGGTTCTCCTCAAGCTGAAGAACACCTGAGTGGGAAGTCAGATCCTTTACCTGTGAACCCCTCCCACTCTCCCATCTACACGCGAGGATGAATAAACCACTTGTCTTGCAAGAAAACAACTCCACCCAGGTTTTGAGAAACTAAGAATTTACCCCAAACAGGCCACATGTGGCCCCTTTTCATGCCTGTCAAAACCTGTGTGCAACTGGAACCACCTTCCTTTTCCAGTTCCCAGCTCCCAACAATGGGAATAAAGACAGCCAGAAACACACAGGCTGGATATTCCTGAGTGATTTTTAAATAGATGGATTTTAAGGCAGTGTACAATGGGATTTAGCACTGCTTTCAAATTGTGAAGAAATGGCTGGAGTCTGCTGATCAGAGGTTAAATATAGTGCAGTTTGGTAGATTTTTTTAAGCTGTAATTTAACTGACTCCTTGATACATAATGCAGAAAAAGACACAAGAAGGCAAGTCTGCCCTATTATTAGCTGTATAATAGAAAACAAAACATATAAGCATCTCTAGTACATTAGACATACACTGTGTTTTTATATTATATATAGATTATTTATATCTCTACACATTAAAAAAACCTAAAGGACCTTCTCACAGAACAGACCTCAGTGTTGTAATAAAAAAAAAGCCAACAACTCTATCCAGCTCTGGTTTGCATATCAATGTAGCATCTTTAATGCCCTCTATTATTGTTTTAACTAGCCAAGGGGTTTATAGGAATAGCAACATGATAAACACACATGCTCCATTTCCTTAGGAAACTACACTAAAATCCCACCAACCTGTTTAAAACACAACAAAACAAACAAAAAACAAGAGAAAAAAAGAAAGAAAAAAAGCCCAACCCACAAACAAAATCAAACCACAACTCCATTACAAACAGAACCTAACTCACACTTCATAAGAATAACTTAAATTTGCAGAAAAAGTTGTCACAGGTATTTCATGGGGTATTTTTCCATTTTACTGAAAGCACTTCCCCTCTTGGAATGATACACTGTCATTCCACCAGACCTACATGAGTTTAAAATGTGCTGATAATTCATATTGGTGGCACTGTCTGAACAGACTAATGAAGGGGAACATCCAGCTTCCAAAGGGTACAAAAATGGACTCACTGCAGGAAGGATTCCCAGAGCCCCTGCTATGAGCTCTGGGAGACAGCAGCTTGTCAGCTCTAGGGAACATCAAGGCCATGAGAATGCCTTCCAAAGGCTCCTCTCAACAGGAAGATCTGATTTTACACCACTGTCCAACTTCAAAGCCACACTTGTCCTAAACACACTTTTTGCATCCTTTCACTGGATGAAACTAAGCTGAAAAAAAACCTTTAATTTTGGTGTATTCTTGTTTACAAATCCACAGTATGATATGAAAACCACTGGATTTCTGTATTAGCAATGACATTCCAAATGAATATATGACATTATTAATACAGGTAAGGGTTTACTGCTAAACAGATGTGTAAAAAGCTCCCTGCAGGGGGTTCAGTGCCTCCCCCTACACCACAAACATCCTATGGTGTGTGCTCTGCAGAGGAACAGGGGTTTCTTGAAACACAGAATTCTTACACAGCTGGAACATTTGACAGTGGTTTTAATTACAATGCAAGTGTCCTCTAAAGCAGTTACAACATATTAGAAATTGGTTTGTTCCAATTTTAAAAACTAGGAGCACCCTAAGTCATTGCTTCTGAAACATCAGAGACTTCAAATTTACCATTGGTTCAGCATCAGAAAAATAAAGCAGTTTATTTTGGGACCCTCACAGTAGCAAACCCAGGAGTTTCTCAGTTCTAGAGAACCAGCTGCAAGCCTTACCTGTCGGGGTTGGTCCACAGCTTTCTGAGGATCACTCTTTACCTTATTGCTGGGGTGATTTGTGATCTTTGTGACAGGCTGTTTGAAGATGGAGGCTGTCTGTCTGACAGGCAGTGCTGTGTTCAAATCAGGCTTGCCCTGAAAATTTCAAACAAAATCAGGGGAAAAAAAGCCCACAGAAATATTTTAAACTTGCTAGCATGCTACTAGAGACAGAAAGTGTACAGCAGCAAAGAGTTCTGTGGACTTGAAAACATTCACATTCTACTTAACATACCAGACTCCTTTCATTCTAGTTTATACACACTGATTTTATCCCAATTTTGACGGAATTCAGAAGTCAAGATAATGAGTTTACACTTTGACAAGACACCTGTAGAGCATTAAAACAGAACATTTCATTACAATGTTTTTAATAATTAGAAAAATTACAATGTGGGATCTCAAAACCAGTTTCTGAATCCAGAAACCATTCTAAACCACTCTGTTTAAATCCAGTAGTGGACACCAATGAACAAACCAATACAGGTGGAACCTTGATTGCCGTTTTTAAGTTCTTAATAAAAGAGCCTTCAGTTCTTAATAAAACTAATTTTTTAAAGGAAGCTCATAATAATAAAGTTTTCACCACATGAATGCATTCAGTGCTAGTGGAAACCTTGGAAAACCATTTCTCACTCCCCTAGACCTAACATCTGAGCTGCAAGACATACAAATACCATTCTGAATCATCTGTGTGCTAATCCATTTATAAGCCAGTGATATCTATTAATACATTTATTGAAAGGTTTGGGCAGAATTTTTACCTGCTGATGTGTCAGTTGCTGCAGCAGGCCATGTTTCTTTTAAAACATCACTATAGCACCCAGCATTGTAAATGTTCCAACCACTCTGATGATGACTCTTGATTAGTTGATGTATTTAGAAAATAACATTATGCTATTTTCCATATTTAGAGTGCAGGTGCACAGACACAGGCTTCTGGGTTCTGACAATGCTTTCAGCATCCAATTAAGATGCTCAAGAACCCATGCAGATAGGCACTGTACCAATGTCACTGCATTCCTGACTAAATCTTAACAGGCCAAATTACCAGGTGCCAAAATGAACAGGTGACTGGTTTAGTTTGTTCTGTCCTTTCTATCCTATTGTCTTTGCAGCTTTTTGCCCCAAATGCATGCCACCCACAGCAAACACCAGCATGGCCCACACAGCAGGCTGTGCAACCTCCTCACTCTTGCTGGCCCACACCACTCTTCCCTCCTCCCCCGGTCCAAATGCTGAAGCAGAGCAGAGCTGCTGCCCAACCATCAACTGGAGACTGGAGGCTGCCTTGTGCTCCAGGGAGAGGGGAAGTGAGGAAGATGCCAGCCTTCCCTCCACAGATTCAGCAGTTTTTTTCCACAGTATCACCACCTGGAAGAATCCCTGAACTGCAGGATTTGTCCAACAATACCAACAATACCAATACCAGCAATACCCATACCAGCAATGTTCTCTCCTATGACTCCAGTTTTCACACATTAATTACAAAATGCTGGATTTTCATCCTGCTACCACAAACAGTGTTGTGAGAGGCAGCCTGGCCAGTGCAGTGAGGTGGGAAGGGCAAAGCTGCTGCAGCTCTTACTTTGGCTTGGTTGGAGCAGTCGTAGCGCATCCTCTGCCTGTTCTTGTTCATTTTATTCATCAGCATTTTTCCTGTACGGAAGTCAAACGTGCCCAGGTCCATGGAGCTCCCCAGGTACCTTGCCAGCTGGGGTTTGCTTCGGAATTTTTTACCACTTGGGCTAAAAAAAAAGAGAGAAAAGAAATAAGGGAGGGGGAATTAAAACCCTCTGGGCTTCAGTACCCAGCACTCACTGCAACTCAAGGGATGGGATGGGATGCAGAGGGATCATCAAGGGATGAAGAGTTTTATTTCCTTCATGAAAAACATGTGCTGAGCCTCCAAGAACAAAGTTCCCACTGGCAAGACTATCTCATGATTACTATGGAAGAGACAAATTAAGTGCAGACCGTGTTAAAATGTTCTTAATCACGAAGAGGGAGATTTGGAGAAGGTAGAACTGAAAATAGCACATTTCACACAATAACCCACATGGGAGGTACCAGCCCTCTGTTGTCTCAATATATGCCAATTTTCAAGCTCAATTTCTTCTCCCAGGCATGTTATGTTTGACTAGAACCAGAAACTTCTCCTCAGACTTCTCCCCCCCACTCGGAGTAGCACATTCAGGTTTGATGACAATTCCCTGGTAACATTCTGAACACTTAACTCCAGGATTACAGACCAGCAGGGAGAAAACAGAAGTTAAGAGATGACAAGCTGGAAAGCAAAGGATTACAAGACTTAAGTGATACAAACATGAGGGTGAGAACTTTGGAAAACTTTCCATTAATGCAAAACATCAGAGAGATTCCTTTTAAACACCTGGTTTAACATGAAAGACTACAACCTGGCAAGCAGGCACAAATTACTCCACCTCCTTGGTTTTGCTTTTTGGTTTTGTTTTATTTTTAAAATATTTTAACTTTTCACACTATTGCAAAAAGCATTCCAAGGTATGCTCTTTTTTTTTTTTTTTCCACGTAAAAAGAAAAAATAAGTCAATGTGTTATGACTCCAGTGTAGAACTATTCAAACATACACAAGGAATTCTTCACTACCTCATTTAGCATGATATGGCCTCTTTCTTCCCTTAATTTCATTCATTTGAGGTTCAAATGCTTTGAGGGCAGTTGGAGCTCTGTGATTAAAGTTATCTCCTGTTATTTCTGAGGGCAGAAACTCAGATTACTTGTTGCAAGATTTCTGCTTGAAGGCCAAGAATAACTTGAAATAATGAAGTTATCCCAGGATGAGAGGAAAGCAGCCCAAGCCCTGCTCTGCCATGGTGAGGGTACCCAACTGCTGAGATACCAGCAGCCTCCCTAAGGTCTGCTCAAAGGACACAGCCTCTCTTCAACGTATTATCTGTTCCCCTGAAGCACTTATTAGGGAGAAGGTGTGAAAAAATAGCCTAAGCATAGGATTTCTAGTATGGGACAGTGACAAACCAATTAGTCAGACTATGCAAAAGAATAGATTAAAAAAAACCCAGAGAACCAAAATGTTAAAAGCTCTCAAAAAAACTGAGAGACAAGGTTAATATGAATTGTACTAAAACTGAGATCTAGAAAGTGTTTCAAAGGACTTGGGACCAAAAGGTTGTGGTTATCCCCCACTCAGCCTCTGCTTAAAAAACTCCTGGCCTTGATGGTTCCAAAGCTGCTGATCCTGCCCTGTATCTGCTCCCCACCACCAAAGCATGAAAGCATTTATTGAAATGCACAGTGAAGCATGTGAGGAAAACAACCCATCTTTAGAGCACAGGGAGAAGAGGAGGAAACACTTTATCACTGGTTATTGCTCAGCTGGACCAGTTCACTAGTGAGCTGCACCAACACTCACGCCAGAAGAGGACACAGTGAGCAGGAACAAGCAGACAGGAATAGGGGCTGGGTACAAATTCAAACGTGAAACCACTTCTTAAAAATCTGGAGTCATATGCCTCAACCCAGAGAGCAGAATAACCAACTCCAGCAGCTTTTAGGCCAGAACCATCACTGCCATCAGTGAAGCCAACTTATTCTATATGCTTCCTCAAGGTGCTCCTGTTTACAGCTCACTAAAGTAGTAATTTTTAAAATCATGCATTACAGTGAATTGTGCACTTAGAAGAACAAGTGTAACTTCCAGACCAAGTCAGATACACTCAGAAACAGTATTTTAAATTAGCACAGCCCTTCAGCTTCTTTGCGTTTTAGTAAGTGTGCAACAGATCATCAGAAAAACATCCCCAAATCCACATATATCTATAAAAACCCACCTGAGATGACTCAGAGTCCTGTCTCTTCCTGGGGAAGCTTGGCCCAAAGGAAAAGCACTGAAATATTCAGAAAAAAAAAAACCACTTTTATTCTGATTATGTCTTGTAAAAGACAATACCACACCAAGCCTCTCTGGGGCAATACCAGACCAGGGAACAAAGCTGCAACTCGAAGCTAACAATAAACTTCAACACTTAAACATTAAATACCAACAGAAAGAAAGTGGTTGGGGAGCTCTGGAGCTGCTGGGGTCCCTCTGCCAGGAACACAGCACCTACAGGCACCCCAGAGGAGCCAAGCAGGAGGGAGAGAAGCAGCCAAGACCCCTCCAAACACGAGCAGTGGGACTGTGTGCTGAACACCAGGAAGCACAGGAGCAGGAAAGCAGTTTCTGAATTCTGGTAAAATTCCTGTGTGCCCTTTAATAAACATCACACAAGACAAAATTTATCTCCTTCCATCCCAGGGCAAAAGCTTTGCTCTGTGCTCCTGGTTCTGAAAAAGGCTTTGAAGAAACCCAGAAGGGAGACAGAGAAAAAGAGAGAAAAAGAGAGAAAAAGAGAGAAAAGAGAAGAAAAGAGAGAAAAAGAGAGAAAAAGGGAGAAAAAGGGAGAAAAAGGGAGAAAAAGGGAGAAAAAGGGAGAAAAAGGGAGAAAAAGAGAGAAAAAGAGAGAAAAAGAGAGAAAAAGAGAGAAAAAGAGAAAAAGAGAGAAAAAGAGAGAAAAAGAGAAAAAGAGAGAAAAAGAGAGAAAAGAGAGAAAAAGAGAGAAAAAAGAGAGAGAAGAGAGAGAAGAGAGAGAAGAGAAGAGAGAAGAGGAGAAGAGAGAGAAGAGAGAGAAGAGAGAGAAGAGAGAGAAGAGAGAGAAGAGAGAGAAGAGAGAGAAGAGAGAGAAGAGAGAGAAGAGAGAGAAGAGAGAGAAGAGAGAGAAGAGAGAGAAGAGAGAGAAGAGAGAGAAGAGAGAGAAGAGAGAGAAGAGAGAAGAGAGAAGAGAGAAGAGAGAAGAGAAGAGAGAAGAGAGAAGAGAGAAGAGAGAAGAGAGAAGAGAGAAGAGAGAAGAGAGAAGAGAGAAGAGAGAAGAGAGAAGAGAGAAGAGAGAGAGAAGAGAAAGAGAGAAAGAGAAGAGAGAAGAGAGAAGAGAGAAGAGAGAAGAGAGAGAGAGAAGAGAGAAGAGAGAAGAGAGAAGAGAGAAGAGAGAAGAGAGAAGAGAGAAGAGAGAAGAGAGAAGAGAGAAGAGGAGAGAAGAGAGAGGAGAGAAGAGAGAGGAGAGAGGAGAGAGGAGAGAGGAGAGAGGAGAGAGGAGAGAGGAGAGAGGAGAGAGGAGAGAGGAGAGAGGAGAGAGGAGAGGAGAGAGGAGAGAGGAGAGAGGAGAGAGGAGAGAGGAGAGGAGAGAGGAGAGAGGAGAGAGGGAAGAGAGAAGGGGAAAGGGGAAAGGGGAAAGGGGAAAGGGGAAAGGGGAAAGGGGAAAGGGGAAAGGGGAAAGGGAAAGGGGAAAGGGGAAAGGGGAAAGGGGAAAGGGGAAAGGGGAAAGGGGAAAGGGGAAAGGGGAAAGGGGAAAGGGGAAAGGGGAAAGGGGAAAGGGGAAAGGGGAAAGGGGAAAGGGGAAGGGGAAAGGGGAAAAAGAGGAAAGGGGAAAAAGAGGAAAGAGGAAAGAGGAAAGAGGAAAGAGGAAAGAGGAAAGAGGAAAGAGGAAAGAGGAAAGAGGAAAGAGGAAAGAGGAAAGAGGAAAGAGGAAAGAGGAAAGAGGAAAGAGGAAAGAGGAAAGAGGAAAGAGGAAAGAGGAAAGAGGAAAGAGGAAAGAGGAAAGAGGAAAGAGGAAAGAGGAAAGAGGAAAGAGGAAAGAGGAAAGAGAAAGAAGAAAGAAAGAAGAAAAGAAAAGGCACCGATCCTGTGGGCACACACGGCTCCTGGATTAAGGTCTTTTTTCACCGAAAAGCAAAGGCAACAGCAAAGTTTTTGGCATGCTCGTCCATCAGCAGCTCCAGCGCAGCAGCCTCGGTACCAACAGAACCAAACCCCCGGGCAGGACCGGACCGGACCAAACCGAACCCAACCGCGCTCATCTCTCGTTGACACTCTCGGGGTGAGAGGCAGCCGATCGCAGGGGCTGCGGGGTGCCCGGGACGCCCCATCTGCAGCTCCGCCTTTGTCTGCTGAATCCCATCCCGATGGAGAGACCCAGAGAGAGCCCCGGCCCTGCCCCTTCCTCCTCCTCCTCCTCCCTCATTACGCGAATCTCCTCCCCTCCGCTCTCCCCATTGAGCCAGCACAGGATCGGCACAACTTGGTAAGCCAGGGACAAAAGACCTAAAAAACCCCAAACCAAACCGAACCAATTAAAAACACAGAAACAAAAAACCCACCAAAACACCCAAAAACCCCCCACCAAAACAAAAAAAACCCAAAACACACACAAAAAACCACACAAAAAACCCCCCATAAAAACAAAACACCAAAAACAAAAAACGAAAAACAAAGAAAAACAGGAAGCAAAACGAAAAAACAAAATCCAAATAAAAAACAAAACAAAAAAACCCAAAAAACCCACAACCCACCCCCGAAAAAAAAAAAAGATCGAAAACAAACAAAACCCACAAAATCCCAAACCAAGCAAAACCCAAAAAAAAATAAAAAAACCCAACAAAAACCAAACAAACAAGAAGAAAAAGTTTAAAAAAAATCCAAACCCTGAACAAACCCATATGTCGCCTGCCTGGGAAACATGGGGAAAGAGGAATAAACCAGGGAAAAAGATTATCTGAGGGCTGGAGCAGCTCTGGAGCCAGGCTGAGAGTTGGGGGTGTTCAGGCTGGAGAAGAGAAGGCTGCAATGGGGAGAGCCTGGAGCACCTTCCAGTGGCTGAAGGGGCTCCAGGAAAGCTGGGGAGGGACTGGGGACAAGGGATGAGTGGGAAGAGGATGGGATGAATGGGAATGGTTTCAGACTGGAAGAGGGGAGAGGAAGAAATTGTTTGGGGTGAGGGTGCTGAGCCCCAGGTTGCCCCCAGAAGCTGTGGCTGCCCCATCCCTGGCACTGCTGAAGGTTGGATGGGGCTTGGAGCACCCTGGGCTGGGGGAGGTGTCCCTGACCATGGCAGGAGTGGCACTGGGGGGGCTTTGAGGTCCCTTCCTACCCAAACCAGTCTATGATTGATTCTGTGAAGACTCTTTCCTGCAAAATCTCTGGGCACTAACACTTCTCTTGTGGATGTGATTATTCCAAGACTTCTGCCAAGCCTTTTCCTGATCAAAATGACTCCTCCAGGTACCTCAGTGACGAGCCAGACCTTTCAGAGTGGACAATGCCCTTCTCTGTTTCAATCCTGCTCCTTCCTGGGCAGAGCTGGGGAGTCACAGCCCTCCCTGCACTGCTCTTCTCTCCCCAGCTCTGCTCCAGGCCAAGGCTGCTGCTTTGGGATTTCTGGGTGCCCCACACTGCTTCCTAAGGAGAGCTGCACACCCCGGACACCTCACCCACTGCCACCCTCACTCCACCCCTCCTCAGCATCTTCACATTATCCCTGGCTGCAGAATGTGCACCAACTCCTGCCTCAGCTCTCCCACCCTCCAACAGCCCAGTTACCCCAGTTACAGACATACTCACAGCTTCCACCAGCATACAAAAAGCACTGGGATGAACATGGGAGAACCAGGTGACTCCTCCAGGTGCCTTCCCCCACCTCACACCTCCTCATCCCTCCTTAAATGGGTGCCCTCTGCTCTGCACAGAGCAGCCTCGGGAAACCAAGCTGTCCCCTGCCACCACAGCTGTCCCCAAGCAATATTTACCTGTGCTGGCAGCAGCACTGTGTAAGGGATGTTCCCTGCCTTGCAGGGCAATTGAGGCTTTTGTTCAGTAACTTGGGCTCTACCAATAAAAAAATCCAAACCAACCAACCAAAAAAGTCATCCCAACAAAGATCCCCAACAACCTTTGGTACACAATATCTCAAATTTCTAGAAGCAGCCCATTACTAAACAAGCAGTCCCACAGCAGAGGAAGGAGCACAAATCTAACCAACCATTTCTGTCAGGCTCATCTCAAGCACCACAAGAGCTTCCCCGGGGGAGCTGTGTGTAAAACAGTGACTAAGGAAGAGCAAAAGCATAGTTGCAGTCAATCCCCTCCACAATCTCTGGAGAGGGGGAAAGAAAAAAAGTAAACAGATCAAAATATACCTGGGTGTGGGTGCACGTTAAACATTTTTAAAAGTTAATATTGTGAAAAAGTTTAACATTTTTTTAAATATTGAAAAGCTGTTTACAGAGGTGCTGTATTAAGACATTCACAACAACCTCAGTTTCACCCAAGAGATCTGTTATGTTTTCCAGAAAAGCAAAATCAACAGCTCCTCAGACTCACACAGCAAACCCAAACTTCTCAGACCATGTCATGAACCCTTCAGCAGAAAAATCCTTTGATGGAAAGCCACACAAAGCATCACTAAACTCTCCATCCCCTGGGTGAGAACACTGAGCTTGAAGAGAGGCTTTTTAGTGAAAACTCCCTCAAAGACAACCCACCAAAATCTCTGATGCTTTTGCCATCCTGAGATGCTGCATCCCTGCACCCTTCCTGCTTGCTCTGAATTTGGTCCCCAGGCCCCACCACATCACCCAGGGACACTCTCTTGGCTTTCCCAGCTCTTTTGCCAGTCACACCACGCACTCCAACTGAAACATTTCTGCACAATCAACATCTGCTAAGCACAAGGTTATGAGATTGCTCCTCAAAATCTGCTCAGGGACTTGCACTTCAAGGAGGGTTTAATAATTGCCAGCCAGCAACCAGCTCCCACAGGCTGAACATACTCCACACATTTGTCACCCAAAGCAGAAGTCCTGCTCCACAGAAACCTTTGTGCAGAAAGCATTTGCTGCTGGTGCTCAGGGTTCCAAAAGGAAACCCTCACACAGAAAGCAGAGATTTGGAAAAGCAGTAACTGCTACCCCGGTGCTGAACCCCTCAGCTTTAACTCTTGAGGCACATGGAGTTTCCAGGCCATGCCTGCAACTTCCCACAAACACTGACTGCATCTGTGCATTCATGGTAGATGGACAAAAAAAAAAAAAAAAAAAAAAAATCACCCAAGGAAGCCACAGGCAGAAAGGCAGAAATAGTCGAAGGTGCTAATGAATTGCCACATTTTCCACTCAGAAGTAATGCAAAATTCAACAGTAACCAAAAATCAGTGTAGCAGGGCCCTATTGTACCTTTGATCTCTGTCCAAATTGATATAAAGGGAAAATCCATTTCAATTTGGGAACAGAAATATGCTACTTTTCCTCTCTCTCCCTCTTCTTTAAGTTCAGCTCTGAGACTGCAACTTTACAAGTAAAATAAGATCTTGGAAAAAGTTTTAAGTTAAGGGGATCTTTCTAAGCTTTCGGGCTGCACCTCCTGTCGCTGCTGCCCGTGGTCTCTGCCCACAGACTCCAAAGCAGCAGCAGTGGTGCCAGAGCTTCCAGCCCCACGCTCTCCAGGATGGAATTTGCGAGTTCACTCGCATGCTTTCCTCCCAGCCACAGTCTGATCTAAAAGAAATGAAACCCAACCCATGCAGGAGTCGATCGCATGCATGTTGCTGACTAGAAAAGCTGGGGAAAGACACCTCGGTAACTTCCAGCTCCCAAAGGACCCAAGTTTTCACACATCAGCTCCCGGGCGTGCTAAGGCTGCCTCGTATGGGTGCAGGGAGGATCCATATGTCCCACCTACAGCCATATGAGACACACATGGATATTAATAGAAATTCTTCAAGGCAGACCAAGCAGCTCCCCAGCCATCTGCCTCCCCCCAGAGAGTGATCAGGGGAAGTCAGCCCTGTCCTGGGCTCTCATCCATAGCAGCAGCCACCTCCGGCTCCTCACCGCACCCCGAATTCCTCAGTGAGCAGAGCGCGGCTGATGGAGCCCCCAGAACAGGCATCCCCTCCCGCCGACACCCGGCTACTCCACCAACCTTATTTACCTGACTAAAAAATCCCCACCCTGCATTCACTGGGCAGAAGCCTCTGAAGGGACCAGGGGGGGTCCCGAAAGGCCACGGATCCCCTCGGGGCCGCTGGCTGACACGGCGGGGCGGTGGCACCGAACCCCGGGACCGCGGCGGGACCCCTGAGCGCAGGGCCCGGTGCCGCCCGGTTCGGCCCGGTGCCCGCAGTCCTGGCAGTCCCTGCGGCCTCCACCTGTGGGACCGTCAGAGCCGCCCCCACTGCCCCGGCCCGGCCCCCCCCGGGCGAGCACCTCCTCTCTCCATCCCGCAGCACGGCCCCGCCGCCCGCACCGCCCCCCTCAGGCCCTCGGCAGGGGCTCCGCGGCCCGGCTGAGCGCTCCCACCTCTTCCGCTCCATGGCGGCCCGGCCCGGTCTGCCCGCTCCGCTCCCGCCGGTCCCGGCCGCCTCCGCCGGCTCCTCCCGACCGCCGCGCTCCGCTGCCGCCGGCGGCTGTCCCGCCCCCCCCAACCCTCCGGAGGCGGCGCTGAGGCCGCGGCCCGGCCCGCTCCCTCCCGTCGCCCTTCCCCGTCGGGCCCCAGCCCCGCTCCGCTCTCGGCCGCGGCCTCCCGCCTCCCGCACGCCGAAGGGGCCGCCCCGCCCACCCCGCGGTTCCGCTCCCGCCCCTCGTTCCCCTCGTTCCCCTCCCGCCCCTCGCCCCGCTCCGCCTGCCGCCGCCCCTGGATCCCTCCGCCCGCGCACGCTGCGAGGATATAGTCCCTCCCGTCGCCTCGCTCAGCACGGAGCCGGTCCCGCCGGTTCCCCCTCCCGGCTGAGCCCGCCCTTCCCCCCTCACCGCCCCGCTCCCCCCAAGCTCCTCCACCCCGTTCCGTGCTTACCCCAGCGCTGGGCGCCGCGGCCCCCCCCGGTGTCCCGGCAGCGCCGCTTTGGGCATCCTCCCCCGCGCCCGCCCCGGCCGGTCTGGCGGATCGAACCCGCGACCCCCGCCCCTCGCCCCCCGCTCCGCCCCCTGCAGCCCCGCACCCGCGCTGCAGCCACGGGCACCGCCCGCCAGCACCCCCGCCATGCCCCGCACCCGCTCTTCCCTCAGACCGGGGACACCGGGACGGGGGGGCCACCCGAGTGTGTCCCCACGGCCGCTCCTACCCCCCCGGCCAGGGCAGTCCCTGTCCCGGTGTCACCCGAGCTCCGGTGGTGGGGGAAGGGGGCTGCAGCACGGACCCTCGGGGGGAGGCTGCATCCAAGGGGGTTTTCTGGGTTCATTTCGCACGTTCAGCAGCCCCACTCTGTGCAACACCCACGGCTCCTGGGACAATGCCCCAAATCATCTGTACAAAAAGCCGAAACAAAGAGGAAAATCTGCTCTGGAGGAGATGGTGTGAAGACAAAACAATGAAAAGTTTTTCAAGAAAAAAGTGTAAACCACAGCCTCTTACAGACGGCCCAACCATCCCCTGCTGCACCCCTAGAGCTGGTGAACATCACCCTGGACACCCCAGCTCTGCTGCCGGACCACCGAGCAGCTTGGGTGCTGCTGCCATTGCAGTGTCCATGTGCTGGAAAACACATCACGAGGCAGCCCGCCCTCCACAGCAAGCTGGAGGAATTAATGGTCCTTTTTAATGAACAAATGACATCCCAGATTTTTGTCAAGAATCCTGCAAGAACCAGCATCCCCGAAGAGATCCTGGTCAGACTTCAAAACAGCAGCACCCATGGGAGCACCCCCAGATCCTGCTGCTTTCCTGGCCACGCAGCTCCAGCCACCACTCCCTCCTTCTAACCCCGAACTTACTCCGTGTGTTTGAACTTCCTGTGTTTCATCCAATTTTATTTTTTTTTTTTAAGAAAACAGGGATCATTCTATTGTTTCAAACTCCCTTACCTGAAACCAGCAAGGATGCGTTGTGTAGGGAAGAGGAAACCCAGAGTCCTATGTGCATGGGGTGAAAGGTGTCCAGACTCAGAGGCAGAAATCAAAAACCACTTCAAAAAGCCAGGTGCACCTGTAGATGCTGAGTTGCATTTGCTTTGTACGGGGAGATTTTTATATTTAAGATGCGTGACGGTGGGGATTTTGTCTTCAATTTAAACAATACAGAGCTTTCCTTTGCCCTGAAGGGATTTCATCTCTCCAGGGATGGGTTTTGGTTTTCTTGGGTTACGTTTAACCTTGTCTAAGGTGTTGCTCTGCTACCACTGCTCTTCTCTGCAGATCAGAGAAGTTCTAATTGCCAGTTAGAAGAGTTCTAATTGCCATCAAAACCACATTATTCTTCATAAATGCACTTTTCTATTTTTGTGTGTGTGTGGAAAAGCAAACTCACACCCCAACCCACACTGTACTAAAAACACCTTGTACTTCAGTCCAGCTTCTTCATAAAAAAAATTAATCAAGTGTACAAGGGGAAACAGGCACAGAGTGATGCAGTTTGCTCGCTGGGCTCTGGCACAGCAGAAGGGAAAGCTGAGAGCAGAGGTAAGAGTGAGACTGCAGCACAGCTCTGACCCTCTGCACACTGAGGTAACACACTTGATCCTGCAGGCAACTAAACCTATGAACAAAAGCAGAGTCCTGCCTGTCCCTCGTCCCTCTTTGGGACACCAGCGACCCTCAGCACCAGGGATGGACACCTGGCAGCCCCCTCTTTCCCACCAACCACTTCATTGTTTCCTCTTTCACTGATTAAAATCAAAGCCATGAAAAGGAGTGAACTTCTTGATAAGAAAAGAGATGGTGCAAGACACAGTCTTCTGAGAAAGGCGTGGAGTGACTCGAAGCAAGCCAAGAGGAGAGCACGGACAACCTCCTGGAGCAGGAGGCAGGAATGCCAGTCTCCCTCTTCTTCGGGATGGTTCTGAAGTGACAGCATTAACCAGGGGCTTAATGGGTGATTTCTGCTTTGTGATTTCTGTAGATCCAAAGCCCCGTGAGCTTGGTGGCCGCTGTGCCCTCTGGTGGAGCTCTCCGGGTTTTCAAGGGGAAGCTCCTCTGTCGAGTAGTTGGCTTCGAACTTAACTTGTTCATATCATGCCCGTGGTATTTTACGAGCTCATTCTGAAAAATAAACTGGTGGAAAAGAGGCAGTGCTAGGATATTAAAAATTAGAAAGATTAATCACAACACCTGAGCAGTAATTATTTGGATTTTAACAGAAATTTGCCTAAGAGCGCAGGGGCTGTTTTTAACAGTATTTCTGAAGGGTGCTTGCTCTTGTGGAAGGAGAAATACTGGACATTAAATCAGTTATCTGCTAATCCTAGGGTTAATTAGAGACAAACCCACCATTTGTAATGCTGCAAAAAACACAAACGGCCAAACAACCCCCAAAGAGCAAACAAATCCCAAGCCTGGGTGTTTTCTGCAGTGCCTGAATGTGCAGGGAGCTGGGATGCTGACCAGGGGGCACTTCTGAAGGCAGCAGCAGCCTCAGACCCATCCTGTGTGGACACAGGAAAGCAAGAGCAGAGACTCTCACTGCTCTGGGCTGGCAGTGGATCAGCAACAACATCCCCCAGCACAGGGCTGCTGCCAAACCCACATCCTCAGTGTTTCAGGGCATGGTGGCTTTGGCCTTTTGGGACTCACCCAGGAGTCCAACAGCACTGCTGGAGCAGGAGAGTGGGACAGACCCAGGGAACACATCATCCCCTGACACCATCATCTTCTGTACTGCCCTACTGCAGGGCAGAGGAAATCATGTTCCCTCCTGCTCCTCAATTATCATTTATGGTGCCAAATTTATACTAAAGCAATTATTCTGTTAAATAACTCATTTAAGTGTCCTGCACAGCACCACCCTGTAGGTAAGTTTTAGAGGTTTCCATATAAGTATCACTCAAAAGCCTTCAGGCCTGAAGGTGACACCCAAGCAACAAGGCTGCTACAGCAGAAATTCTTTTTCCCCTGTAGAGGTTCAAACCTTTCATTACAGCCAACAACCATAATGAGGTGAAATTTGGCACCAGAGAGAAAACTGTGATCTCATTCTCATGGAGAGGAAAGTTTGCAAATTCTGATCTTTGGGGAGAGGGGTGAACTTTCCACCTCTCAGTCTGAGCTGTCTTGCTGTGGCTTAGTGGCAGAGCCCAGGAATAATCATTGCACTTCCTTAATCTAACAGCAAATACCATCATCAAAAGTGCTCTAGTAGTGGGTTGTTTCACCACCATTTTATGTTGACAAATATAACCATGCCAATGGGGTACAGACATATTCTTTTTCTTACTCAAAACCTACATTTAGAACATAACTGAGCAGCTCTTACCTGAGGGTTTGCAGACTGCGCTCCTGGAGCTGCCTGGTGAAGCCAAAGAAGCTCTTTTCAGGCAGGACACACTGCTTTGAAATAGCATTTGGCCAGTCAGACAATTTAAGGGGTCCACAAATTGATGTTAAAAAGAAACAAAGCTGTGGGAGTTAGGGTCTGGCTACCGGAAGATTTCGCGCTGTACGGAAAGATTAGACCCTCGGACAGCCAATAGATTTATGGACCCCTGACGCAAGCAGGCGGAAGTGATGGTGTAAACCTAGGCTATAAAACGAGGTGTTTTCAAACAATAAACGCCATTTGCCATCTATCATATTGATGTCTGTGAGCTGATGGCCCATACGGCCTGAGAGTGGCCGTTGTGCTGATTCTTGAACCAGGTCGCCACGCCTTGCAGAAGGCAACAATCTGGTGCCGAAACCCGGGAAAGAGGAAAATTGAGGCCAGAACCGGAGTCAAATTCAGGTTCGGGAAATTTGCCTGGATTTGGGTGAACAGCGGCCGGAGCGGCAGGACCAGCCCCGGCGGGGAGGATGCTCCCGGACCAACAAGGAGGATGGAAGCCCTTGTGAAGGTCATATCTGAGTTACATAGACAATGGGGGATTGATTGTAAGCCCAAAGATTTTACATTCGCTGTTTCGAGGCTCCTACAGATAGGGGTCATCGAGCAGCCAGTGGATATACTCCACCCAGAGGTGTGGAATAAATGCACTAATGCATTAGCCGAGGAGACCATATCCTCAGGCACGGGAAAATCCCTCAAGGCATGGGGGAAGGTCAGGGGCGCCTTGAAAAAAGCCCTAGAGGAGCAGGAGACATGGAGGAAGGCAAGGGACTGTTTACTAATCGTCCCGAAAATCGGGGTCGGTGCAGCCACGCAGACCCCACCCCCAACCGATGACGGTCCCCAGGCGGACCGGCAGGAGGGGGACACCCCCCCCAGCCTCCAAACCCTATTCCGCTGGCGGAAGAGCAAAACCAAACAGAACCCATCTGGGGCGGGCTAGCTGAGGAAGCCAGGGCTGCCGCGGAAAAATCAAAACCCGATGACGTTTGGCCGAGACCGCCTCCCTATGCGCCTCAAGATGGTGCTGATCCAACAGAGGGAGGGCGGGGCGAAAACGCCCCTGCTGGAAACGAGGGGGGAGCAGCGGGACTGATGGGCGTGCGCGGACGGGAAGGCGGGGAGAGCGAAAAGGAGGTGGGAGGTGGCCCGGACCTGCTCAGCCTCAGCCCGCTCTGCTCCGCTCCCTGCGCCGCGCCGAGCGCGCCGAGCGCGCCGAGCGCGGGTGCGGGTAATGAAGAAGGGGGTGGAACCGTGAGACAGGCAGCGGAAAACGTGAACCAGGCAGCGGGAACTAATCAGAGCATCCGTCCGGTTCTATGCCCTGATAAGGAGAGTAAGGAGGAGAAGGGCGGTTGGGTCCGCCCACAGATCTGTCACTGCAGGGCAAACCCCTCCCCAGGCAGGACATTGGGCCAGAAGGGGAGGGAACTGCCCGCCCGCAAAGGAGGTGGGAGGGGTCGGAGCCCCAAAAAGGAAAGTGGGCGGGACCGGAGCTGGAACAAAAAACATCGGAGCCCGGAAGGAGCCAGTCAGTCGAGTTCCGATTCCGAGTCGGACAGTTCCGAGGACGAGTGGCCCCGGGCAGACTCAGACTCAAATGATAGTAAGGTAGGGATCGGGACCCGACACACCCGCGGATGTAGCAAAGGGGGATGGCAGGAGGATATTCTCGTTATGGACTGGAGGAAAATAAACAATGCATGCGCAGATTGGGCCCCTTCAGCAGCGTTAGTGTTCTATCTAGCCATAGCCCTCCTTGGATTTGGAAAAGTTCGATATGCATCAAACCCCCCCTGGACCCAAATGCTAGCAATTGTTGACGTGGACCTCCCGCTGAAGATCATGGACCGGCCTCGACCGGGACCAACGGTCTTCACAGATGCGTCCTCAGTGACCTCAACCGCAGCAGCAGTATGGCAAATGGAGGAGAATGGCACTGCGTTAAAATGACCGATCCTGCTCTCTCGGTCCAACAGCTAGAAGCGTCGGCTGTAGCACTAGCGTGTGAGCTGTTCCCAACAGAACATCTCAACATAGTAACTGATTCAATGTTTGTGGCCAAACTTTGCCTGGCCATGTCTGGGCCCGGTGTGTCAACATCTACAGTAGCTTTAATGCTAGAAGAAGCGCTTCTTTCCCGACAGGGCACTATATCAGTCATCCACGTCAACAGCCACAGCCCAATTAAAGGGTTCTTCCAGATCGGCAATGACAAAGCAGATGCTGCTGCAAAAGGACTGTGGACATTGAGAGACGCCCGTCAGCTACACGAGTCTCTCCACATTGGAGCTAAAGCGTTGGCGAAGAAATGCAGGATTTCAGTCACTGATGCGAAACACATCGTAGCCACATGTCCCTACTGCCAGAAAGCACCACTGTGGTCCAGCGGAGTAAACCCCAGAGGTCTCAAAGCCTCCGAAGTGTGGCAGACAGATTTTACACTCTGCCAGCTGCTAAAACCTAGAGCATGGCTAGCGGTAACCGTGGACACATACAGCGGAGTGATCGTAGCCACTCAGCACCTTAAGACTGACTCCAAAGCGACTATCCAGCACTGGCTGACAGCTATGGCATGGCTCGGCATTCCTAATCAGATCAAAACGGACAATGCCCCAAACTTCGCATCTAAATCAGTGCAGACTTTCGTCCAGAAGTGGGGCATCACGCTGGTACATGGTATCCCATATAACAGCACAGGCCAGGCCATAGTCGAACGTGCGAACCAGACTCTGAAATCTAAACTAGAGGTATTAGCAAAAGCAGAAGGCTTCGACAACTCCATTCCTTCAAGAGACCAAGCACGCCTGCTGGCAACAGCTCTATTAGCCCTTAATCAGTACCCCAGAGGAGAAGAGGCAAATAGCCCAGCCCAAAAACACTGGGCCACTCGAGCGATGGAGGAGGGCCCACTAATTGTAGTCAGAAATGAGCTAGGTGAATGGGAACAGGGGTGGAGATTACTTCTCACAGGGCGAGGGTATGCAGCTGTCAAAAAAGATGGTAAAGTTAAGTGGTGTCCACTTAAGTCCATCAAACCAGACCTTCAGACTGACGGTAATAGTAATAATAATAACAATAATAATAGTAGAGTTAAACTAACAAAAACTGTAAGTTTCTGTTCACAGGACCGGCTTGTCGGGCGCCCTCGAAATCCATATCTCCCAGTAGCAGGGGACGACGACAACATGGCAGCAACCTCCCCGCCCACATCTCAAGCATCCACACCTGCAGAGCCCGTACAAAGGCGGAGCAACCCCCGCGGGGGGGGGGCACGGTGCTTTTGTACAATCTTGTTGTTGGGACTCGTAATGCCTTCCAGCGGATGGTATGAGCATCAACCATGGGAATGGGTGCTGGGTAGATGGGAGGACCAAAAAATCTTACAGACAATTGTCACCTCAGGGCCTCCTAGCTTCAAAGTAACTCCCTGTGAACTGGTCCCCACGAACCCTTGTTTGACTCACGTGCAGTACTATATGTGCCCTAGCTCCAATCCCGGTAGGTCTTACTGCCATGCCCCTGACCAATTCTATTGCGCCTCTTGGGGCTGTGAGACCATAGCCTCTGATTGGGCACCAGGAGCAGGGCCAGACAAATACTTGAGGGTACAATGGGGTCCCAGCAACTGCGCTAGATGCATACCTCGTCCACACCGGGGTCCCAATCTTGCGGTGTGGTTTAAACTCAGAGACAAGGGGTGGTGCAAATATCTTATGTTGAATGTCACCGAAGAAAATGACCTGGGGTGGACAGTCGGTAAGACATGGGGTTTCAGGTACCGGGAGACTGGAGGTGATAGGGGAGGTCTATTCTTTATCAAAAAGCGGGAAATTAAGAGCAATACAGCGGTTGGCCCCAATATTGTAATTAAAAGTGATAATCAGCAGAGGAGAAGCAGCTTGCCAACCTCCGCCTCCATAGCAACCAGTCCCCTGTCACTTGAGGAGACAGTTCTCCCCAAACGACCAGTTGGGAACGCCCAACATGTGGTTGGTAAACCATTTTTTGGCGTGTTGGACGCTGCCTTCCAGTCACTGAACCAATCCGACCCCAATCTGACGGATTCCTGTTGGTTGTGCTATGATGTGAATCCTCCCTTTTATGAGGGTATCGCAATCAATGCCTCCTTCACGTATTCGTCTGACAGTGACCCTGCCCAATGTAAATGGGACACACCACGAAAGGGAATCACCCTGAGCCAAGTCAGTGGCAGAGGGGTATGCTTCGGCAACACTGATCTAGCAAGCTGGGGCTACTCTGCCTGTGCAAAAGTCGTTGCGATAGATAAGACCCGTGCGTGGGCAATCCCATTCGCACCAGGGATGTGGATTTGCCACCAACTGGGAATAACGCCATGCGTGTCCCTTAAACGCTTCGATTTTGCTAATGACTTTTGTGTTCAGATTCTGATTGCCCCCAGGGTCCTGTACCACCCAGAAGAAGAGCTGTACCATCTGTGGGAACAGACGGGCTACAGCCTGCAAAAACGAGAGGTGCAGACAGCCATTACCTTGGCAACTCTGCTTGGCCTGGGAATTGCCGGTACAGCCACGGGAGTGGCCTCCCTGGCAAGTCAGCAGCGAGGCCTGACCCAGCTGCAAGTTGCCATCGATGAAGACCTGGAGGAGATTGAGAAATCAATGTCCTTTCTGGAGCAGTCTGTCTCTTCGCTTTCTGAGGTCGTGTTGCAAAACAGACGGGGATTAGACCTCCTGTTCCTACATCAAGGGGGCCTCTGTGCCGCCTTGAAAGAGGAATGTTGCTTTTATGCTGATCACACCGGAGTCATTAGAGACTCCATGGCAAAATTGAGAGACAGACTAGCTCAACGGAAAAAGGATAGGGAAGCCCAACAGGGATGGTTTGAGTCATGGTTTAACCAATCTCCGTGGTTAACAACCCTGATATCAACCTTGATAGGTCCAATTGCGATACTCGTCCTGACATTAATCTTCGGACCCTGTATCCTGAACAGATTAGTGTCGTTCGTCCAAAGCCGACTTGAGAGAGTTAACATTCTCTTTTTAGAACGTAGGCAGCTACTCTAAGCAAACATTCCTACTGTGTCACTTAGATAGCTTTAAACTACCTCTGATGTTTCTATGTTTTACTAACTTATTCTAACGTGGTGCTTTAAGTTTGTAACTTAGGGATAAGGGGTAATTTTGCACAAGTTTTTATAGATAGCGTGATTTCCACTGAATGATTAAGAGTGATAGATTTTTAACTAACATTATTAATGTATCTTTGGGCATAGGGAGGGGGGAAATGTGGTTATGACGAGAAGTCAGAGGCCCCTCTTCCTGTAGCCAATAGAATGTAAGCTGTGACACAAATCTCTTTGTTAGTAGAATGCAGACAGTTGCTTTAGGGATTCGAAATTCCATTTCCTCTGACATGCCTCCTCTGTCTTCCGAGGTTTGACCCATGATTATCCTGCCTGCATGTCTTGGTCCCAATTAGTTTGGCAATGGCACAGAAGTTGTCATGGTAGGTGCCAATAAGAACTCTAAACATTGAGGCTTCTGCACCACTCCATTCCACATTTTCCGGAGGTTCAATATTTGGCTTCATCTTTATTGGTGTTTGACACCTAGAATCTGCTTCTTTGCTCCCTCTGAACAGACTTAGCATTTGGTCCATCTATGTTTGCTCAGTAGCTATAGTAGTACACATAGCGCCCTGCACATATCATTACTCCAGTTTGTCCCTTTCTAGCTTCACAGTGGATTGCTGCAATATGGTACTCAGCTTCACTTAACGGCTTCGAATAGTCCGACTGCCCAGCATCCATGAGCTCCAAGAAGAGAGGGCAACCAGTTAACAAGCATCCTGCCCACACCTGAGCCTCCAGACAAAGGCAAAATAGCCTTCACAGGGGGAGGCGGCAATGCCTTTATGTGATTTTGATTGTCCGCGATATCCTCTACTAACACACTTGTTTGATGTGCCTTATGTTTTACACAAACCTACTAACCACTTAAGTTTGTTACATTTTTACCAATTTAGCTGGAAAGAGTGATTACCCCAGACACTACAAACCTCTATGTGTGCCTTATATTTTTAATGTTTTAAGCCTTCTGTACTTCTGCCCATTTAGTTAAGCATGGGGAGAGGGGGAAATGTGGGAGTTAGGGTCTAGCGACCGGAAGATTTCGCGCTGTACGGAAAGATTAGACCCTCGGACAGCCAATAGATTTATGGACCCCTGACGCAAGCAGGCGGAAGTGACGGTGCAAACCTAGGCTATAAAACGAGGTGTTTTCAAACAATAAACGCCATTTGCCATCTATCATATTGATGTCTGTGAGCTGATGGCCCATACGGCCTGAGAGTGGCCGTTGTGCTGATTCTTGAACCAGGTCGCCACGCCTTGCAGAAGGCAACACAAAGCCTTGCTTTAAAGGTCAGGGACCTGTTCCCATGAAACTGCCGTAGCAGCCATGAGAACTGCAGACAAGAAGCTGCTGCTGCTGGTCTAGGAAGAATTGGCTGAAAGTCAAGACATCACTAAGAACAGTTTGAAAACTACAGAGTGATGAGCAACAGCAACAACCTGAGGACAAATAAAAGGCCCAACAAACACTGCAGCCCCGGGGTGCTGCCTGAGGCACCTGGGCAGGAAGAGAGGGAAAATGCCCAGCAGGTCTCAGCACAAAGATTCAGCCCCAAACCAGATCTGTTGATGGGACCCAAGCCAGAAGTCTGAAAAATGTGGACTAAGAAAGTAAAACAAGAACACCAAAATGTCATTAAGTTGGTTTATTTTGCACATCAGGTTTATAAATTACTCCCATGAGATTTGCTGTGAAGGTGATCAGAGGGAGGGTGGTCAGGGAAGTGAAATTTGTTCACAGCTGCTCATGGGAGAGAGAAGGACACCAGAACCTGGTGCAGAACTTCAAGTTCACCTCCAAGCAGGCTCTCAGTGGACAGATGGCTCCAAAACACTCTCCAGCCACACATTTCCTGTAAGAAACAGAAAGGCAGTAAGCAGGGCTGGAGCTTCCAGCATCCAGGCAGGAAGTTTCTGTTTGAGAAGTCAGGAGAGGCACAGCAGAACACAGGCCTGGAGGCTCTTTGGAAGGAGTCACAGGACACCACAGAAATATCCTCTCTGTTCCTGGAGAGGAGTTTGCTCTTTCCAGATGATTTATGCATAACACATCAAAGCTCTTGTTTCAAAGTAGGGACCACAGGCTGTGGTCTCAGAATGTATCCATATTCCTACTACCAGCTAAGAAAAATTCCACACTCACTGGCAGAGGGGAGCTTATTCTTCAGTTTTGTATTTGCCACCGATGTAGGGAACATACTGCAGGACCAGCTTCCAGTCTGTGGCCCATATCACACCAGTACCAGCTACAGCCCCCCAGGTAATGAGGGTGGGAGTCCTAAGGAAGAGACACACACAGAGGAAGGTCAACAACAGTCATTCCCTACTGTGAAAGGCCTGGAGGTACTGAGGTACCTGGAGAAGTCATTTCAATCAGGAAAAAGCCTGGCAGAAATCTTGGAAGCATCACATCCACAAGAGAAGTGTCAGTGCCCAGAGATTTTACAGGAAAGAGTCTTCACAGAATCAATCATAGACAGGTTTGGGTTGGAAGAGACCTTAAAGCCCCCCCCGGTGCCCCCCCTGCCTTGGTCAGGGACACCTCCCACCAGCCCAGGGTGCTCCAAGCCCCATCCAACCTTCAACACTGCCAGGGATGAGGCAGCCACAGCTTCTGGGGGCAACCTGGGGCTCAGCACCCTCAAAGTGAAGAATTCCTTCCTAAGATCTAATTAAATTTCCCTTCCTTCAGCTTAAGACCATTCCACTTTATTCTGTCATTCCCTGCCCTTGTCCCAAGTCCCTCCCCAGCTTTCCTGGAGCCCCTTCAGTCACTGGAAGGTGCTCCAAGGTCCCCCCATTGCAACGATCTCTTCTCCAGCCTGAACACCCCCAACTCCCTCATCTTGGCTCCAGGACAGAGCTGATCCAGCCCTTAGGTCACTCCATGGCCTCCTCTGGACTCACTCCAACAACTCTGTTGGACCCAGGCCTGCAGGGGGAGCAGAGGGGGACAATGCCCCGCCTGACCCAGTGGCCACAGAGCTCTGGGAGCAGCCCATGGTTGGTTTCTGTGCTGTCAGTGCACGGTGCTGGCTCAGGATGAGCCCCTCACCCCCCAGACCTTCTCCTCGGGGCTGCTCTCAGTCCTGCTCAGCCTGGATTTCGTGCTGGGGATTGCTCTGACCCAGGTGTCAAACTTGGCCTTGCTGAACCTTCACGGTGTCAATGTGCTTTTATATAAAAAGGCCATTACCAAGTTAAAAAAAAAAAGCCACAGTTATTTAACTGCCCTCCCTTTACATCTCATCCCTTTCATCCCAGCCTGCAGACTACTCCATTATTATCCCACAACGCTGCAAAGCAGCACCCGCTGGCACCGAGACAAAGGTTTTAGCGATCTGGAGACATCCAGAGCGATCCGGAGGTCAAACACACCCGGGTCAGCCCCCCAGAAACACTGCCCTGCAGACCCAGACCCAGACCCAGACCCAGCACCGCACCGGGTCACCGGG
Source organism: Calypte anna (assembly GCF_003957555.1). Classification (NCBI taxonomy): domain Eukaryota; kingdom Metazoa; phylum Chordata; class Aves; order Apodiformes; family Trochilidae; genus Calypte; species Calypte anna. Next base: position 419,080 of record NC_044273.1, read on the forward strand.
CCTCACACACAACACAGAACCGCGGAGGGGAAAGCGCTCGGGCAGCCCCTGAGGAGCCTGAGGTGCGGGGCGGGCGATGGGAGCGGGGCGGGCGATGGGAGCGGGCCCCGCGCTCCACACCCTCCACCGCACCGCGTACCCGAGGCGCGCAATGCAGGAGCCCGGGTGAGCCGGTCCGGTCCGGTTGTGGTCTCACCAGTTCTGGATGAGCTGAACGTATCGCGGTCCCAGCAGTTTGTTCAGCATCCCGGCACCGCCTCAAAGTCACCCCCGCACCGCACACCCCGCAAGGACCCCGCGGTTCGCGCCTGCGCCCGGAGCGGGGCTGCCCACGGCGCTGCCTGAGACGAGCGCCGTTGTCATGGCAACGCAGAGTCACGCGTGGGACCGTGCGGGGCCTCTGAGCACCCGCCCGAGAGCTCCCGGTCTGTGTCTGTCGGTGCTCAGGGCCGCTCAGGAGCAGTCCCGTGTGTTGCTCCTCCTCTGTGTTCCTGCCCGTCCCGCACCGCCCAGCCAAGCTCTGTCCTGCCCACCAGGGCTGTCCCTCTTTCCCTTCATCCCTCTGCATCTCCAGCACCCCCCGTCCGAGCTCCCCAGCGCCCATTTCTGTTGGGCACGCGTTTCTCCTTTGTCTGGATCTGGCACAACTTCGTTTTCTTGGTTCTCTGCCCTTCCTGCTCTCCAAAGGAGTGGGTGCTCCCCTCCTCACCTGAGGGTGCCCCCCAGCTGCCATCTGACATTTCTCAACAACCAAGATATTCGGTGGTTTTAAACACTTTGGCTCATCCTGGGCCTGTCCTGGCTTTTGGTTAGCACATGGGTGAAGAGCAAAGAGTCCGAGCAGGGGCTGCAGCCACGACACAGACCCAGCCCTGAGCTTGCAGGGAACAAGCCCTGGGAGGGAGCACTGGGAAGGGTGAGGAGCACCCAGTACCCTGGGTGCAGCTTGGGAGGGCAGGGAGCTAGCCCAGAGCTGGGCTGCCACGGAGAAAAGAGCATTAACTATCCATGAGCATTAAAGCTCAGTCCCAGTGATGGGGTCTGTGCTCTTTAATAGCTTCATGAATGATTGGGATGAGGGGATTGAGTGTAGCCCCAGGAAATCTGCAAGTGACACCAAACCGGGTGGGTGTGTGGATCTGCTGGAGGGGAGGGGAGCTCTAGAGTGGGATCTGGACAGGTTGGACCCATGGGCCAAGGATAATTGTCTGAGGTTTAACAAAGCCAAATGTTAAATGTCTGGCACCTGGGTCAGAACCACCCCATGGGGAGCTCCAGACTTGGGGACTTGTGGTTGGAGAGCTGTGAGTTGTAAAGGGACCTGGGGGTGTTGGGTGACTTTCAACATGAGTGTGCCCAGGTGGCCAAGAGGCCAGTGGCATCCTGGCTTGTGTAAGGAGCAGTGTGGCCATCAGAACAGGAAGGGATCATCCCTCTGTACCCAGCTCTGGGGAGGCCACATCCTGAGTCCTGTGTTCAGCTCTGGGCACCTCACTACAGGAGGGACAGAGAAGTGATGGAGATGTCCAGGGAAGGGCAACAAAGCTGAGGAAGGGCCTGGAGCAGGAATCCTGTGAGGAGCTGAGGAGCTGGGGGGGGTTGGGCTGGAGGAGATGAGAGGAGACCTGATGGCTCTGTGCAAGTGCATCAGGGAGGTTGGAGCCAGGAGGGAAATGGTCTCTGCTCCTGAGGGATGGGATAGGAGTAGAGGGAAGGGCTGGAAGCTGTGCCAGGGGAGGTTTAGGTTGGAGCTGGGGAACAATTTCTCCCTGGAAAGGGTTGTCAGGGCCTGGCTAAGGCTGCCCAGGGCAGGGCTGGAGTCCCCATCATCCCTGGAGGGGTTTCAGAGCCCTGGAGATGTGGGGATGAGGGACATGGGGTGGGGGTGGCCTTAGGAATGGTTGGACCTGATGATCAGAAAGAGCTCTTCCAACCAAAAAACTCGATGGTGGTTTAGTTCTACATGCCTGCCCGAGGTGTTTCTGAGGGCTGCTGAGGAAGGTGCTCAGATCCCATGGTGGAGACACTGCTGGAAACCTTTCCCAGAGGCTGCCTGCAGCGGCAGGATGTGCTGACCCCAGTGGGCAGTGCCTAAACACCTATCTTGTCTCTTCTTTTGTTTGTTTTTTTAGTACAAGGTAAAACCTTTATTACAACTTTTCATTCATAGGTATACAATATCTGAAAGACAGATACGGGGGAAAAAGAGTAATATTGTTATAAAATGTCACATTTATTGCTACATTACTGTTATATACAGGACAGTTCTCAAAATCTACTTTAAAAAAGTTAGGATTATTTAAAAATTCCAAATAATCCAGCCAGCTGTTTTGACACTTGTATAAAATTATTTAAAAAAATGAAAACAATTCATATCTTGAGGCACTCAGAAACACAATTTTATCCCCCAATTGTGATTCCTTTCAAAGAACAACGCATTCTCCCACCCCCAAATACTTTTTTTTTTCTTTGCTGGGTTAGGCATATATATATATATTTACTATATATATAGTTCAAAACTATAATGTGTATCTGATTTAAGAACAAGGACTTCAGCCACTTAAGTACATCTGGATTTACAGGTAGGCAGCATAAACATCAAAAGCGGGGACCGTTTTTTTTTTTAAAGGCCAAAACCCAAAAAAACCAACGCAAAACTTTCTATGGGGTTAAAAATAAACAACTTCCTCAGGCATCTCCCACCTGCTCTCCCACTCCTCCCCTCCTACAAAAATATGTAGAAAGAGCAAACCCAGTAACCCTTCCTTTCCCCAGCGACCTGGAGCCCTCCAAGGAAAATGGGACATTTCTTGCAGACCTTGGGGTCCAAGCCCTGGTTGGGGTGATCTCTGCTCTGCTCCGCCAGGTGCCTTTCTCCTCTCCCTGACAAATTAACCACTGCTGGTAGGAGGGTGCAGATCCCCCCAGCCCCCCCCTGTCCTCCAGGGACCCCATGTTACAAGGTTTGCCCAAACCTGGTGGTTTGGAAAGAGGTTGGCAGAGGGGGAATTGCAGGATCCCCAGCTCAGTGCCCTGGGGAGCTCTGCAGCCCTGGGGTGAAGAGCACGGGGGGAGGGGGTTTCAGCAAAAAACCTCAGGACACCCTGGTTTGGAGCACAAACCCCTTTGCTCTCCCACCCTGGTGCCCGGGGGAGGGCTCCAGGTTTATTCCCTCTCCTTCCAAGGGGTGGGTGCTTGGCTTAGGGAGGGGACTGCAAGACCTGAGGAGCAGGAGGTGCAGAGGAGCAGAGGAGCAGAAGCAGCAGTGTGAGACCCAGAGCAGGGCTGCCTCCTGGCCCCTGGAATGGACACACAAGTTTGGCAGCAAGGGTGCCTGCAGCCTGCAGCCCCCACACCCAGTGACCACCTCCATGCTCAGTGGCCACAGGGGTCCCACAAAGGCACTGCAGCTGCTGACCCCCCAGAAAGGGCGAATCGCTCCAAAGATCAAAACTCTGTGCAGAGCTCTGGGTACCTCCCAGGCCTGCCCCAAGGGCAGCAGGGCAGGGAGAGGCAGCCATGCTGGGGGACCCACCTGTAGCACCCACCTCCCCCGTCCCCCTGCCTCCAGCCCAGCAGATGGGAGACAGGGAACTGCCAAGGAACTCGGGGTGCTCCGTGTGGAGGGGAGCAGTCTGGAGGGGTTGGCTGGAGAGCTGGAGAGCAAGAGACCTTCAGGCTTGAGGCAGCTGAAGGCAGAGCAGTCTATAGAGCTGGGAAACAACAAGGTGGGACACAGATTCCCCATTCAGGGGCACTGAAGGAGACGGTGGAAGATGAAGGATGCTGGCAGTGAACCATGGAGCAGAAGGCACAGGAGGGTGAAGGGTGCATGGAGGAGCTGCAGGACCAGGCCTCGTTCCCTCCAATCCAGTGCTCAGGTCCTGCAGCAGGAGTTAGAAGGAGTTTTCTGCAGCCTCACCCCTTGCCCACCCCTCCCCAGCTTCAGGGCACAGGTCCTGAAATGCTTCTGGAGCTTCTGGACACTGAGCAGAGCAAGGAGGGGAACTCAGCAGTCACAGACAAGAGCAGAGAGAACAGGGCTGGAGTGGGATCTGGAAAGCTCCAGGGGGAAGAAGAGGGGGTTGCATAGAATTTAAGAGGGCAAAGACCTCGTGCAAGCTGGTACAAAAACCAGGTCTTGCTATTGCTGGTGTTGAGCAGGAACAGGGGAATCCATTGGGCACAGCTTGCTCCAGGTTAACCAGCACTGCACCTCCAGGCCGAGGGCTTGTTCTCATCCAACTCCAGTTTCTTCACCTCCCCATTCTCAGAACTTTTTTAAAATCCCAGACCAGGGCTTGCTGACACTGGAGCTGGCTCAGGAGGATCTGCAAGAGGACCAGGGGCTCTGCTGGCACTAAGTTGCAGCATCCCCCATGGCACCAAAGCTCAGGGACGTGGGGGTTGGGGGCTTCAAAAGCCTCCTGGTCCTCAAGGTCGTGAGTCCCCCTCTCTGTTTGGTGAGGGGGAGGATGGGCTCAAGGCTCAAAGGCTCTGCTGGCTTCAGCAGCTACAGGAGTCAGACACAAAGGACCTTTGAGAGCAGCTTCTGGGGAAACCCCAGCCCCATTCTGTCCTTCCTGTTCAGTCACTCTGGGGCATTGAGTGCAAAACCTCGAGGAACCCAGTTCATCACTGACACAGGGCTGGGGGGGTTTCACATCATACTTCTGCATTTCTCTGCTGGAGAGGGCAAAATCCCAACCACAAAGCACCCGGAGCCCTACCCCAACCTGAGTGATGGCACAGGGAAAAGGGACAGCAAGGTGACCCCAGTGTGTGGGGGTCCCTGCCCTGCTCCAGACAGCCAGAGGTGGGATCTTGGGGTGCCCGGGTAACTTGTCTGCTCCAAATCCTGGAAACCCTCTGCCCAGGCACCACGGTTCCCCTTACTCCCAGGCTGGAGCTCAGGAGAGACACAGACTGGGATCCAGACATCCCAGGTCCTGTCCCCCCTGCCCCACACACCTCCTTAGGAGAGCAGCTGTAAAACCAGGGGAGCAAAGAGCCGGAGGAGATGTTGGCAAAGAACAGAAGCTGAACTCAGTCCAGGGAACTGCTTGGCTGTGAGAAGGTCTGACTGGTGGGTCACAGGCAGGGGAGTGGCTGCCAAACTGGGGTTTAGCTGGAATTCTGCTCCCTGGGGTGAGCTGTCAGCAGCTGGGGGGGAGCAGGAGCAGGATCAGGCATAAGGAAAGGTGCAGAGCCTGGGAGGCTGCAGCTGTTTTGCTCTGGGGCAAAAGAAGGTGAAGAGGGACAAAGAACAAAACCCCGCAATTTTTACTGTTAATAAACTGGATTCCAGACACTCCCCAGCACCTGGTGGCATGCACGGCTCTCAGGCAGGAGGAGCAGAGAGGAGGGGGGCTGAGGGGGACCCCAGGACTGCAGCCCAGCCAAGTGTCCCCTGGGCCCCCAGTGCTGCTGTCTGATGGGGATGCAGCTCAGAGACTGGGAAATGCAGAGGGGGGAGGAGGCTTCTCCCCTAACTCCTCGACAGAGGAAGTTTGGTGGGAGCTCTGTGGTTCCCAAAGCAGAGGGGGGAAAAGCACAGGAGAATGTAAGCATGTGAGGCCCAGAGGAAGCAGAAAACTGAGAGGCAGCCTGCAGCAAATCACCCATCCCTGACACCTCCCTGCACAGGATGATCAGCACAAGGGCCATGCAGACAGAGGAGAACAGTCTGAGGAGAAAAGGGATCTGCAAGATCCCAGGGCTGAATGTCAGCAGAGCTGTGGGCTGGGGAGGGTGCAGATCCTGTCCCTCTCTGACTGTGACACCTGCAGACAAGAGTCTCACTGTGACTGTCCTGGTAGGATTTGGGTGGCAGCACCTGATGATGCTCATTTTTAGCAAAGCCACTTTCCCTGGTAGGTTACAGCACCACATTCATGCTGAATCAAACACACTGGCAAGCCAAAGCTCATTTTTCCATGCTGCACTCCACAATTGCTCCCTATGGACCTGGAGAGCAGAGATGCCACCAAGGCCATGCTGGGCTGGCACAGGTAGCAGGAGTGACAGCACCCAAAGCACTCTGTGCCACCAAGGCAACTCTTGGGCACAGCATTGCCAGCCTCCCACATTGCCCTTTCCTGCTGGAGAAACCAAGATCTCCTCCAAGCCCTGGCGCCAGAGGTTTATTGCTCAAGGACCTTCATCCATGCCTTGCCAAGAAGTTACCTGGGTTCACTGTCAAGAAAACAGCACCTGAACCATCGAAATGCTGATGCAAAGCTCCATCTGTGCTTGGTGGTTTGGGGATGATGGGAACCACTTTGCCTCCCCTGGCCAGCAGTGTCAGACACGACTCAGAATGGATGAAGGAGTTCAGCAAAATTTTGAACAAATCATAAATCTTCTCAACTTTCCAATTTTTTTGAGTTTCAGGACTCCTCTTGACTACAATCTCTTTTCTTTAAATCTGGTTGTACATGACTGCCACCTCACATTCTTGTTGCAAAATCAAAGTGTTGAGGAAGCACTTTTTGTATGGTTTCAAACTTGCCAGGGCTGGGACATTGCTCCATCCCTCCCTGGTCCTAGGGCAGTAGCACTGAACCAGCAGAAAACCCCGAGCAGCAAAGCAACCTGCGGCCCCAGCACCATCTTGCTGAGGGGACACAAACACCTGGGGGACGAAGCAGCAGATGAGCCCCCAATTCCTACCCCAGAGCATGAACTGGGGGTGAAGTTTGAGCCTCTGGACCCAGCTGGGAGGCTGTGGAGGGGCACTGCCCCCTCCCTGTATGCTTCACCATCTCCAAATTTGCTCCAGCCTCTGCAGCAGAACCCAGCCCCACGGGATGCTTCAGAAGACATGGATTTTGCTGCAAGAGCTGCTCCAGAGGAGCAAGGCTGTCACACATGGAGGAAAACCTCATCTGTCTCACTCTGCCCAGTGCTTAAGCAGGCAGAAGAACCCAAGGGAGGGCAGAATGCTGTAACCTGATGAGCTAATTAAGCTGAAACATGTCTGTTGACACAGGCGAGAAGAACGCGTTTTCCTGGGCTGCAGGGACCTTCCCTGGTGTTCCCGGGGACAGAGCTGGAAACTGCTGTGGTCTCAGGTCCCACCAGGCAGAAGTGATGGTGGGAGCAGTGGGCTGTGGGCAGGGCAAGCCAGGAGCACCCAGAAGTCTCAGAGCTATGGCTGGACCACAGAAAGTCCTGGTGGCAGGAGGAAGGGACAGTCCCAGGCTGCCGTGGCACTTGTGTCTCCTCTCAGAGCTGCTGCAGGGGCTGAGCCCATGGTACCCAGCTGTGAGAGATGAGCAATGTCCTAAGCATCTCCAGCAGGCCTGGCTGGAGGACAAAGCACAGCTACGAGCACACAGGAGCACCAGGAGGTTATGCCAAAGGCTGGGTTGCTAGGAAGTGCCACAGGACCTAATCCTGTTCACCAGCCCCTCCCTTTCCCTCTGCTGAAGCACAGACAGAGAAGCAGAAGGGAGAGACTGACTCTGCTGCCAGGATCCTACCATACTCACTGTTCCCACCTTCCCCCCAGGTCAAACACTCATGAGCATGAACTGTCCTCCCTGCCTGGGCTCTGCCAGGTAGGTCTGGGCAGCAGCTGGCCCCAGTCTGAAAGCAGGGATGGGATTTACCACCCCAGTGAGGACCTGACCCTGGCTACCTGCAGAGCTGAGGAGAACTGGGCAGAATAGGTTTCAGAAGGGGAAGGAGAGGGAAGAAACAAGGATAAATTCCCAGTAGATGCTTCTCCATTGCCAGCTCCAGAACAGCTGCTGCAACTCTGCACCGCTGAGCACCTCTTCGTTTGCTCCTGCAACACCAGGGCCCTGCCAGGGGTCTTCCTCCTGCTGAGCACAGGGAGTGGTGTGGAGTGACATTGGGAAACCCTTGGAGTGAAGGGATCCTTGGCCCAGTTTGGCTGCTGGAACATGTTGTGCAGGGGGGCATTGGCTGCTCCCCTCCTTTCCAGCACAGGGAGAGGAGCCCGGGCAGTGACCGCAGTCACTCCGTGTCCCTGGGGAAGCCGAGCGGCATGCTGACCTGAGTCTGCCTCCAGTGCGTGAAGGTGGGGTGTGAATCCAGCCCTCTCCCCAGTCTTGCAGTGCTTTGCACATCTGATGGTGGCTCCAGTGCAGGGAGAAGCTGTGTGGAGCTGGGGTCCTGCTGCCAGTCAGAGCTTGCTGCGGGTTGGGGTGAGCGCAGATGCCGGGGAGCTGCTCCCCTTCCTGTCACCAGCCCCTGCGGGTCCATCTGCTGCAAGGTCACCCAGCACAGTGTCCTGCTGCTGCCTTTGCTCTGTCCACCTTTGCCTCCTCCCAGCCCTCCAAGCTTTGTTCAATTTGTCTTTGTTCAGTGCTGCCCCTGGAAGTGCCTCTGAGAAGGGGGTGTTTGCTCTGCTGCATGGTGCTCCCCTCCGCCCTGCCCTTTCCTCTTGCATCCGTCTTGCTTCTTTGCTTACCTTGAGAGCACCACAGTTCCTCGGTTCTCTTCCACCCCCCTAAGGCTGGCTCTCTCCTGGCAGCTCCTCCTCCTCATCATGATGCTCCAGGACAACCTCTGGGATGCTCCAAGAGTAAAGCAAATCTTGCAGAGACCCTTGATGGACCTCGGTCACCTCCCGGGAGGAGCAGAAGCACAACTGAGGGACACTGCTGCAACTTGCTTTGCTGTTTAACTTCCTTTTCCCAAATCAGAAGTGGCCAAAGCAAAGAGATGGTGAATTCAGCACAGGAGTTTGTTTTTTTTATAATGGAAGGTACAAGCCAGGCAAGGAAGAGCATCCCCTCGCTGAGGCTACATTCGCTTTTAGTGGCTTTCAGAGCCCAATCTGAGAATTCCTCTCTTTATATCCAGTCTCTCTTAATACAATTTTAATATTCTGGTTGATCCTAAAGATGCAACGTTAACTATAGAAACAGCAGCAGAAAAGCGTGGGGTACAAGACATTTTTTTATACAAAAAAAAAATTCTTTTCGTTGCTTACAAAACATATGCAAAAGAAGCTAAAAAAAAAACCAACCAAAAGGCATTGCTATTTGTTCTACATAAAAAAATCTCATAACTAATGTTCTTTTTTTTTAAAAAAAGAAATATCAAGCTTAGGCACAATTTTGCTGCTGGCTGCTTGCGAACAAGCCAAGAGAACACGCCACCCCCTCCTAACTGAGTGATATGTATTGACTGTTCCGCACTTTATACTTAAGGCAATTTTTTTTTTGTTTTTGTTTTGTTTTTGACAAAGTGGTTTTTTTGTTTTTTTTTCCACCCCTTACGTCATGCCAGGATCCATCCACGTGTGTCAGTATTAGCAGTACTAAAGTTTATGGTTCGAGAAGGTTGCAGGTCACACCGAGGGTTTTCCTCCTACAGATCTCTCTATCCAGAGGAACAAAAAGATCTACAAAATAAACAAGAAAAAACAAACTGAAGGGAAAGAAACCCAGAGGAGAAGAAAACTCTGTTCCTTGTGTGGGGGAGCTGCCAACCCCCCTGCAGCAGCCTTGTCTTCACTGCAGTCAGGCCTGAGGCTCAAGGTGGCTGCAGCAGAGCTGGGACAGTAGCTCCCTAGCACACTGGCTGTGCCTTTTTTATTCTGCTCAGGGCAGCCCCAGCACCCACCAGCACAGGGTGGCCCCTCTGTGTGCTCTGGGGCACGTAGGTGCTATGGGCTGAGGGGCTGCAGCCCCATAGAGGGGATTTTTGGGGTCTGGCTCTGACTCCTGGGTCTGCTCAATCCCCCCTCTTGCCATTCAAACAGGCTCAGTTGCTCATGGCCAAGTACAGGGCAGCCTTAAAAACAGGGAGAGCCCAGCAAAGCCTGTTCCTGACATGGTCTTGCTGGGAGAACTTCAGCTTCTGGGACCAGCCCATTCCCATTTGCTACTGGGCAAAAGAGTTGCTGCTTTCCAGTTGCCAGGCAGTGGCAGGGCTGGGAGCACAAAGCAGAGCTGAACTTGCTCAGGGTGGTGAGAGCACTGAAAGTGTGGGGCAGAGGCTTAGGGGGTCCACGGATGAGCAAATGACATGCACACACAAGTCATTTACTTGAGGAGAAGGATGGCTGGTGCTGATGGAGCTGAGCTGCCAAAGTGTGTGTCAGCAGCAGCCTGCTGGGATCATAGGGCAGGGGACAATACCTTTACATGTGTCCAACAGGGTTGTGACCATCTCCTAGACCAGGATGTGAAGCTGAAAGTGTCATCTGGGGATCTCCTACTACTCCAGACACTTTCTCCTCTTCCCGACGTTTCAGGCAGGCAGCTTTAGGGTTCAGATTGCGCTCTATGCCAAAAACAGCAAGGGAGGGAGGGAGGAAGCCACCTCAGTACGGGCAACAGCAGCAGCAGCATCCAGAAGAGAGAGCAAAGAAGGAGTCCAAGGACAGACACATGGGACCATGCAAGGAAACAACCAGAGTGCAAGCTGCTCTTTGCCTGATGCTCCTTGCAGGGGCTGCAGTAACATGGCCAGAGCCCTGCTGGAGCAGACCCTCTGCCCGGCTGAGACCACGTGCCAGCTCGCCCACAGAAAACCCAAGTGCCTCAGCCAGCTCTTGGGAGCTGAGGACTGAGTTTTCCAAAGCTGCTTAATGGAATCCAGGTGCCAAATTCCCATTAAGCATAAGGGGAGATGGGGCAGAGCAGCCTGGAATCCACCCCAGGCTGGGGCTTTGGAAAGCTTGGCCCTGCACCCGAGGCGATGCACACGCACCCCGCACCAGAAGCAGGAGGCACAACAGAGATGCACGCACACACAGAGACACGGGGGGGAAGAGAAAGGTCCCAAAATGCACCTGCAGCTGTTACCATACCTCGTACTTGCTGCTCCAGGCCCAGAATGACCTGCACTGCTTGCTGTAGGATGATCAGTTTGGTCTGTGCTTTGTCCGTTTTTAAGTGCATCTGACACATGCGTCCCAGTTCTTTAAAGGCCTCGTTAATGTCCCGCACACGCACCCTTTCCCTGGCGTTATTGGCCATTCTCCTCTCCCGGTCCCTCAGATCTTTGTCCTCCAGTGACAAGGCCTCGTCTGTACTGCTGGGTTCACAGCACCACAGGGATTAGTCAGGGGGGTGGTACCAAGGTGGGGGGCTAAACGTTGCCGTGCTGGTAGTGCTCCTGGTGTCCACTGGAAACGGCTCAAACGGCCTCAGTCACTTTGCAAAGCCAATTTGTCTCAGGTGGGTCCTGGAGCAGCTCAGGCCACTCAGGCTGTGCCTGGTCCCTGCCAGCCACGTGAAGGTGCTGCCAGCACGGGGCTCCCAGGGGCTGGAGGGTGCTGCCAGGGGCTGTGGATGCAGTATCCACACTGACACCTTCTTCCCTCTGCAAAATTTTGCTTTCCTGTTCAGTTTCCGCTGAAAACTGAAAGTTCAGGGGGTGGTCTCAGCCAAAACCATTGGGTTCTTCCCCCAAGGGAAGACTTTTTGGCAGAAAGCAAATCCCTCTTTTTAAGATCTCCTTCCAATATCCTGTCTGCAGCAAAATCCTCCCAGCAAAGGCATTTTGGGCAGCCTGGCCCAGCAACCTCTTAGGGGCTGGGGACAGCACTGCAGGCAGGAGCCAAGCACTCTAGCTGCTGCTGAGGTCAATCTTGGATGCAGACACTGAATCCAGGTCTTTCAAAACAGCCAAAATAACTCCAGAAGGGGGGATTTTGTTTTCCAGATACGGTCAGGAGCTTTGGGAGAGCCTCCACTGCTGGCAGCACCCCCAAGGTGCCCAAAAGAGGCAGGGACAAGGGGGAAGGCAGTGTCGTGCTGGCAGCACCTTTCACCATGGCCTTGCTCACAGCCCATCCCCTCCAAGCCCCAAATTTACTGTAAAGACGACCTTCTCCCCCAGAGCAAAAATTCTTGCAGGAAAGACACCTATCTGAGGAGGGTCCTGGGGTGAGACCTGGATTTGGGACACACTGTGGTCTCCAGTTCCAGAGAAGCCATGTGGGGATCAGCCCAGAGTCAGAGCCTTCCTGGGGGATCTGGAGAGCCTGACAGCATGGAGGGGGAGCAAGGGCTCCGCAGGCAAGTGGTTGTCCACGTGGCACAGAGGGTTGCCCACTGTCCCTGTCTGCATTCTCTCCTCCTTGCTTTGTCTCTGCCTGTGTCCTCTCCTCACCAGCTGGCACTGTCACCTTCTCTCCAGCGTGTCCCCAATGGTTGGGGGGAGCAGAGCCATCGCTGCCCTGATGCTTGACACCACCTGCACCAGGAACTGGGCTCATTCCTCTAAAGAACACACAGGCAGCTGTGTCAATGCCCTCCTCAACAGGGACACAGGTCCAGGAGTGCCTGGGCAGGATGGAGCCATCTCCTCATCACTGGGACAGTGCTGCTCTGGTGGTCAGCACGGCCATGTGGGGTCCTCTGGGTCACAGGGATGTGCAGTGCCTAGGCTGTGAGTGTCCTGCTCAAAGGGGACAATGACTGGCCTGCTTGCCCCTTGCAACACCCCCTAGCTCTCCTTTGCTTCCTGCCCTGCTAGCTGCTGAGAGCAGCAGAAGGATCCTGGTAGTCAGGAAGTGATGGCCCCACTCCCATGGCAGGAGGGAAGGTGGGGGTCAGCTTCTCTCCTGCAAGCCCAAGGCTTGCCAAAGAAGGGAGAGCCTGGCTGCCTGCTTTAAGGCCTGCAGACAGCAGCACGTGGGGCTCAGCTGCGTCTGAGAAGGGTTTAAAAAGGGACAAGCGTGGGAGACCAAAGTGAACACAGTGCCAACTCTGTCTGTCCCCTGCCCCCCGCCGCCCCTCAGCTCCTGCCTCAATCCACAAGCAGCAAGTACAAGGTAGAGAGTGGGACCCCCGAGAGGTCACGGCTGGGGACTGTCTGTAGGAGATTGGAAAGAACAGAACCAAAAAAAAACAAACCAAAAAAACAAAAACAACTTGAAATAAAAAAAAATAAAAAGGGGAAATTAGGGAAATTTAAAAAGAGACAGGAAAAAATATACATGTTATGAGAGGCAAAAAATTACAAACTGAAGAGAGGCACAAAGGACTCCAACATCAATGCAACAGCAGAGGCCAGCAGAGAGGAGCACAGCCAGGCACAAACCACTGATGCATGTTACAACAGCCTCTGCAGAGAGAAAGGGGTTAACCTGCCACAGCCCGAGCATGGAGCATGCACTGAGGGATGCAGGAACAAAGCAGCAAAGTCCTCGGGAGAGCAGGAAGCCAAGCCCTCCACTTCCCTCCCTCTGGGATGCAACACCCAGAGCAAGCATGGGAGGCCCAGAGGGGCTCACGGGTGTGGGCAGGAGCCACGGTGTTCCCTGCCAGTGGGACAGCCTGCAGCTCCAGGGATGTTTAGGGATGCACAGTGCTCCCAGCTTCTGTTGGAGACCGGTGTGTACAGGCAGTGAGGGGCGCCCAACCCTGGGCTCCCCATCTCCATCCTGCTGTGCCTTGCAGGGCTCCAGCCACCCCCAGAGGTTGGCTGGGTGACTGCAGAGCCTGGCGCTGGGCAGACAGAGCGTTGCTGACTGCAGCTGCAGGCAGAGATGGGCTCTATGCTTGGAGCAGCCTTTGGAGAGACAACAGTTCTGGCCCCCCTCTAGGAGATTTGAAGGGGTTTTTTTGTTGGTTGGTTGGTTGGTTGGTTGGGTTTTTTTTTGCATTTTGCTGGCCAAGCAGCTGAGTAAACACCTGGCTGTGGGAAAGCAGGGACAGCGCAGGTGCCCCCTCGGGGACCAGCATGCAGCACACGCAGCAGCAGTGGGGAACAAAAGAGAACAGCAGGGATGCAAAAAGGAACAACAAAAAAAAAAAAAAAAAAAACAAAACAAAATAAATAGGATATCAACAGACTTGGGAACCCAAGGTCACAGGGCAGAGAGAGTGCGAGGCACCACAGCACATCACAGGAGACAGACAGACAGACAGCCCCGTGCCGATCAGATACGTAAAATATCACCACTCCGGGACCCTCACTGACCTCTAACTTGTTGCTCCAGGTTCAGTATGACTGATACGGCCTGGTGTAGGATTAGCAGTTTGGTCTGCGGTTTTTCGCTGTTTAGGTGGAGTTGGCACATGCGTCCGAGCTCTTTAAAGGCCTCGTTGATGTCACGGACCCGCAGGCGCTCACGGGCATTATTGGCGACCCTCCTTTCTCTCTCTCTCTCGGCTTTTTGCTCTGGGGGAAGAAGATCGTCCTCCTCATCCTCATCTTGACTAATGGTTTAAAATAAGAACGAGACAGGGACATTCCTCGCGTGCACTCTCAGCACTGGTCAACTCACAGAACAGAAACACACGCTGAGGCACCTGGACGCCATGGCCTGCGCCTCAGGGGCCCGGCAGGCCGGGAGGTGCCGCTCCGAGGCATCGCGCTCAGAGCCGGGGACACGTGGTGACTTCGGAGAGAAGCAAGAATTAAGACTCTTCCTCTGCCTCTTATTTTTGGATTTTGTTTTGTTTTTAAACAACGAGGAAAGAAACCGCAACAATGCAATTAAGGCCTGAGCTTCTTGCCAGGGGGTTGCAGGGTGGACAGGAAGCAGATGTGGGGGCCAATGTTGGTGTCCCGAGTCTTGGGAAGACTCAGCCCTCTGCCTGCAGGGCAGGAGGGGGCTGCAGCCTGGCAGAAGTGGGGCTGGTGCTGCCCCTGGGGGTGGCATCACCCGGGTGAGGTCTCTGAGCCGATGGCGAGGTTGCAGACAAGCCAGGGAGCTGGAAGGACTCTGCCTGATCCACTGCCACATTCCTGGTTGGATGTGACAAAGGATACAGGAGCCTGAAGCAGACAACTGAGATGACCCAAAGCAGGGAGGAGGTGAAACTCTTCCCCACCCCTGGCCAAGGGGAGCTGAGCTCTTGGTCCTTTTGTGTACAGCCACTAGCAATGCCCTGAGCAACCACACAGGCGGGTGCAGCTCGTGTGGACAAGGTGAGTGCTCTCTGCTTTAGGAGCATGGAGGAGCCCTCTGGCCACAGGGACAGGAGCCAGCAGGAGAGGGCAACAAGGACCCTTCCCCAGCAGGCCCAATGCAGCTGGCCAGGGGGAAGCTGTGGCACCACTGTCTGAGGACAGACAAGGCTCCTGTGGTGGCAGGGGCTGGTGGGTCTGTGCCACAGGATGACCCTAGGTCTCACTGGGCTGAGCCTAGAACCTGGTGGGTCACCATGGCTGGACTCCAGCTCAAATGCCCCCAGCCTGGTAACAAAGTAAGCAAAGCGAGAGACCTGTTCAAAGAGCACCTTGTTCTGTTCCGGGAGGGTTTCAGCTCCTTCTTCTCTTCTTCTGAGTTATCTGCCACTGATGTGTTCTCCTCATCCTCTTTCTCTTCCCTCTTTATTTCACTGGTTCCTGAGGAGACGCTGCTTCGCCCCAGCCCCCCGGACAATCCTGCTGAGGAAACAGAGCCACACATGGAGGCTGGAGGGGTCTGACCTGCACGGAGGGCTGGGGGGGTCCCCAGGTCCTGCCCCAGCATCCCAGACTCATCCTGCACCACTGGTCCACAGCAAGAGGTGCTGGGGAGATGCTGGCTCTGCTCTGCCACCACTCCTCACCCTTCTCCACCTCCCAGAGCCTCCACATTATCACAGCCCAACAGCCCCAGCACAGCAGGGCCCGGGGGTTCTGTGTACCCACAGCTGAGAGAATGGGAACATGCAGGACAAACCTCTGGAAAAGGCTCAAAGTAGAAACTGACCCCCGGATGCTGTGAGGAAGCATCAGCCTTGCTGGAGCACCCCCCTACCCCCAAGGCTGCTGCTGCACAGGGCTGGGGGTGACCTGAACCACCCAGCTGTGAGGAAGCCCCCAGCGTGCTGGGGTGCAGAGCTGCCTTACCACTGAATGTGTCCTGCTGCCTGTTGAGGTCAGGGAGTGAGCTGGGCTGTGATGGAAGTGTGACATGGTTGTGGAGCATGCTGGGGTTGCTGGACAACCCATCTTCTGGGTGACCTCCTCCCACCTACAGCAGAACAAGCAGAGCAAGCTTTGAGGGGAGGTCATTGGCATGGCCACAGTCACCCTGAGCACAGCCACGGGCTGGGGGCAACCAGGTGTCCTCCTTGCATACCACCCCTACCCAGAGTGCAGGCATGCAGGAGGGGAGAGACAGCCTGCCCCAGACCCAGCTCTCCTCTGGTGACTAAGGTGGGGGCACTGCAGGAAGCAGCTCCCTGCCCATCAGCTGGACCAAGCAGAAAGCCCCCATCGGTGCTGTTCCCCCTGACTGTGCAAAAGTCTGACTGTCCAGATGCAAGGACACTGGAGAGGACACCCTGCCTGGGCTGCATGTGTCCTGACTCCATCAAGCATCAACATTTCTGTGACTTCCCCGGTGTCACCAGAGCGGGGGACATCCCAGCAGCCTGAACTTTGGCCTGAAGAGTAAGGACACAAACAGGATGGGTTGGGCAGCCCTTCTGAGCCCATACCCCTGAGGCTGCAGGACTCTCACAAGGTTGGGCAGGACTGAACCAGCGCTGCTCTCAACACCCTTGTTTCTGCAGCTGGCAGCAGTTTGCAACAGAGAACACTTCCCCACACACAGGATTCATCACTTAGGACCAGAGGCTGGGGAAGCACTCCTGGTTCTCTAGAGACTGGAGATGTGTTACTGTCTGGTTCAGCAGGCAAGCAGCTCTGCCAGAACCACGTTCCTGTGGTCACCAGCCCCTAGACAAGGTGGGATGCTGCTGACCTAGCATGGGACCCCAGCACCCATGTGCTCAGGGATCCTGGAACCTGTCACACTCCCTGGAGCCTGAATGCATCATCACAAACCAGCACTCCCCACATGCAGGGATGGACACGGTGCCTGCCCCAGTGGTTTGGAGCAGAGAAGTCCTGGTGAAGCCTGGCTCTCTATACCCACAGTCCTGATCTGCACCGGATCTCTCTCCCTGCATCCCCCCAAGGACATTTTAAAATAATTTTGAGGGATTTCCACCCATGTTGCAAAGGAGGAGGGTGAGCTTTCACCACCTCTGCCTGCCCCGAGAAGGGGCTTGAGCATCCAAGAGCCTCCCCTGTGCTGAGCAAGGATTCAAAACCCTGCATGGAGTCAGCAAGCCAGCCTGCTCCTGTGCACATCACCCCTTCAAAGCTGTCACCAGCTGACCCAGGCTGGGCCACAGTGACAAAGGAAACATCTCTCTGGACTCTATGATGTGGTTCCCCAGCACATCCCCTCCAGCACTCACCAGATTGGGGTGTCGGTTCCCCAGGGACATGACAGAGGTGGGGAAGGCCTGGCCCAGGCTGCCCACGGTGGCACTGTGGGCAGGTGCTGAGCCCAGCAGCCCGTGCATGTCCCCATGGTTGCTGGGCATGGTGGCTGTCTGGCCCACAGCGTGATTCCTCAGCACATGGATGGCTTCGTCCAACCTGTCTTCCATTTTGTTTTGCTTGGAGGACAAGAGAGAGAAATGGTTCTGGGTTAACACCTGGAGAGCCACCAGGGAACGGCTGATGGCAGCAGCATAGCCCTCCAACTCTGTCAGTGCCTCCACACAAAGGGACAAAGGGCCATGCAAGCAGAACGGGTCACGAAACCCAAGGCAGAAACCAGCCAGAAATGGGCTGGGGCGGGCCAGAACCGCAGGGAGGAGGATGTGAGGCTGAGGTTCTGCCCGCCCCAATCTGCTCAGCTGCTGCCAACCACACAGCTCCCTGCAGCCCAGGGACAGGACCCACCCCCAGGTACAGAGGAGATGGGAGAGAAAAAGAGGAGGAGGAGATCTTCAGACAACACTTACTAAAGTGTGGAGGCTCCCTTCGTAGCTGGGAGATAAGGCACCAGCACCCTGTCCGCTCGCCCGTGACCACTGGGATGTGCCTGGGAAAAACAGGGAGAGCTTGGGAAGGGGGGGCATGGCTGCCACTAGATGGGGCTGGAAGCTGGGCAACCAGCTCTCCGTGGGCCAGTACACCACGTACAGCATCCCACGAGCTACCAGGGCATTGCGTGGGCCACCACAACCACCAAACGGGCCACTCAACACACTGTGCACAGCACTACAGGGGCCGCTGCATGGGCCACCGTGGCACTGCACAGAGACTGTCACCCTGCAGGGACAAAACCAGCCACCTCAACCATGAGCTCAGGTTTTCCCCCTGCTCCCATCACAGCACTGGGAAGCAGTGGAAGCTCTCTTGCCCACCTTCTCACGCTGTGAAGGGTCCTGGTCTGAGCCCTCAAGGCTCCTGTGGAAATCTCTGAGCAGTCTCCTGCTGTGGGCTCACCTCTGCACTGACCCAGCAGGAAACTGAGCTCAGAAGTCAAATCTGACCTTAAATTTCTGTCCCCAAAACGAATGGGCAGTGGCAACATGCTGTGAGCCCAGGGCTGGGCTGTGCCCACTCCCACCCAGTGCCCCCCCTCAGTGCCATTCTGCTGCGCAGGAATGAGACCTCTCCCACTGGATAGGAGCAGAGAGGCTTTCATGGGGAGCTGAAAATTATTTCTGACTAGTTTGCTCCTTTCCAGCTGCCACTGTGCTCCTCCCATGAAGACAAAATCAGAGACAAGCTCTCCCAGCTTCAGAAAGATGGGACACTTGAGGCAAAGTTATGTCTGAGGGACAGGAGCAGGTCTCTGAGGGTGGCAGCAAAGCTCTAACTCGAGCACAAGGTGTTGCTACCATGTGGGCCAGGCCTCCAGCAGAGCTGCCTGATAAAAACTCCCATGCAGGAGCAAAACCAGGTGCAGGCAGAGCCACTGCCCTCCTTCCCGTGGCATTTGCTGCACCCGGGCACTGCTCAGCTCCAGACCAGGAGACATTTAAAGCAAGCAAGACATGCAACTTCCCAGGAGACATTTAAAAAGTATCTTCAAGTTTCCTTGACTTTCTTCTTCGCTCTCCTGCTTTTCAAAACAAATGGCATTTGGTGAGCTTGCCAGAAGTGTCTTCACTGAGGGTTTGGGGTTGATCTGGAAAGCAGAGTGCCTTGGACAGCAAACCTGATGTAGCCTTTAGATAAAGAGCAATGGTTTTCACCTACCTGCAAGCCCCTGAGGGGAGCCGACTGGTGTAGAGGGGTTAGATGAGAAGTTATTGCTAGAGTGATCAGGGGAATAAATCTGGAGCGAGAGAAGCAGGGCATGGTCAGCAGAGCCCACCCCTGTGACAGCTTTCTCTGTCCCCAGCAATGCCACCAAGCCCAGGTACAGTGAGGACCCTTCAATGGGGCCACTTGACAGCACCCCCCTTCCCACACCAGCTCTCAGCCAGTGCCACAACCCAGCCCACCAGCCCCCCTCCCCCAGCAGTCCCCCATTAACTCCAGGGTCTCTCTCTGTTCCCACTATCACCACCCCCTGCAGCTGCAGCCTCTGTTCTTCATATCTCCACTTCTCAGGGTCCCAAAAAATGATCACAGGGTGCGGTGCTGAGCACCCATCTGCTCCCATGCAGAAGCAAAAGTCCCTGCACTGAGTGGGACAGAGGCAACCCCAAAGTCTGGCAGCCCAGTGGGTCCAGTGTTCTCCAGTCTGAACCAGCATACACGTGGCCAGGACTACTGGGATCTGTAAGTCCTGCTGCAAGGGTTGTCCTGACAGATCAGTACCAGACTGGGTGGATGCAGAGCTAGCGCAAGGGCATGAGTCTGAAAGACCACCATAAAGTCCAGTGCCTCAGTTTCCTCATCTGCCAAAGGGTGCTTTTGGACAGTGTCAGGAATCAGGGTGGCAGCAAATGGAGGGGAAGAAAACCCTCCCCTCAGAGGCTGACCTATTTTTGGGGTACATTCACCCAACCTTCTCAATGTGTTCATCTTCCCTCTGCCTAGAAGGTCCCTGTCAGAGAGGGGAGGTTCAGCACTGCAACGGGACAGGGACAGGGTCAAAGATGCTCAGAAATTCTTACTGAAGCTAGTGCCTTCCCGAGGGCATCTCCTGAGCTCCCAGCTGTGGTTCCTCTGTTACCTGCCAAGAAAGGACAGATATCACTGCCAGGGCAAAGGAAATCCAGCAGGACAAGGCACCTCTACAAGACCTTCTCTGGGGTCACTTGCTCTGAGCTTCTCAATCTTCCTGCTTTGCTTGAAAATTAAATGGATTCCCATCTCAGAGCAGACCCAGAGGGCACACACATCCTGGCAGCTTTCATGGGGCTGCAGCAGAAATAACATTTTAAGGTGCTGGGTTGAAGGTGTCATGCCATGAACAACCACCAAACGTGTCTGCTGCAGCACAGCCCACTTCCAGGGGGCAACTTAAGCCCCTGCAATCCCAAACTCCCATCTCCTCCTCTACAGCAAGGTTTTTCTATGAATCAAGGTCAGGATTCTAATTTCCTGAGGAATATGGGTACGTTTCAGTAACAGGTTTTGTAACAAGTTCAGCAGGGTTAGAAATAAAAGCACTAGGAGGTGGCATCCAAATGGCAGCACCAACCTTCCTATTCCAGATTTAGATGAATGGCTTCACACATACCCTGCCTTGCTGCAATGCAGATGCAAACCCTTCCCACCACTCATTTAAGCCATTACACCTCTGAGAGACATTATCACAGACCCTGGTTTCCCCCAGGCACACCAAGCAAGGTGCAAACCCCCAAGCCAGCCCAGGCATCCTGCAGCAATAACCTCAGGGCAGTAACTCCAGGCACGGGTGACACACAAGGGACAAAGAATAGCTGAAGACATCAGACATAGAAATTGGAGGTTTGCACAAGACTTTGACCTTCCAGGTTAAGCCTCTGCAGGGCAGCAGAGTGAGAGGGGTGACCTGGAGGCCACGGTGCAGCCGGGCTGTACGTACCCATCAAGGTGTCGGTCCCGCTGATCGGGGGGGTGTGACTGGAGACCCCATAAGGTGTGGAGGCTGAGGAAAAGCCCGACACAGAGGGGAGCCCACCATTCACCTCTCCTGAATGAAGCTGGTAGTTCTAGCAGAGAGATGGAGAGGGGTGAGAGGTGCCTTCAAAGGGCTGACAGCCTTCAGCATCCCAGACCCCAGCCCTCACTGCCCCGAGCTGACAGCTACAGAAGGGGGTGATGTGGTGTCCCCAGCTGTCCCCCAGCCCACCCAGGGGGATGCAGGGACACGTTACCATGCGTTCGTGCTGATGTAAACTGTTGAAGCCACTGGACTGTGGGAGAGGAGAGGAGGAGCTGCCCAGCATGGCACCATAACTGGACTGGCTGATGGCACCCGGTGAGCTCCACAGGTCTGGAGAGTTATGGAGACCATCTGGAAGGAAAACCAGAGCTGAGCAGGGCAGACCTGCTGCCATCATCCACAGCACAGACAGGGGCAAGACAGCCCAGGCTGAGGTGGTGTATCTGTCCCCATTGTGTCCTACCTACTCTGAGCATAACCTGCTGAGCATATTGGAGCCATTTCATAGAATCCCAGACTGGTTTGGGTGGGAAGGGACCTTAAAACCCACCCAGTGCCACCCCTGCCATGGGCAGAGACACCTCCCACCAGCCCAGGGTGCTCCAAGCCCCATCCAACCTGGGACACTGCCAGGGATGGGGCAGCCACAGCTTCTGGGGGCAGCCTGGGGCTCAGCACCCTCACACCAAAGAATTTCTTCCTAATATCTAGCATAATCTCCTGTCTTCCAGTTTGAAACCATTTCCTCTCATCTCATCATTCCCTGCCCTTGTCCCAAAGTCCCTCCCCAGCTTTTCTGGAGCCCCTTCAGGCACTGGAAGGTGCTCTAAGGTCCCCCCATTGCAGCCTTCTCTTCTCCAGGCTGAACACCCCCAAATCTCTCAGCCTCTTTTCATTTTAGGGCTCCATGTCTCATGCTTTCCTGCCCTGATCTCCCTCCATCTCATGGGCTGTGCAATTCCTCCCATCAGCTGCACTGGGCTGGGCAGCCCCTGCTCTACTTGGCATGCAGGACATGGGGGTTGTTAACAACTCACCTGCCATGTAAAAGGCTCCAGGATACACAGTGCTGGGAGGTTTTGAGGAAGTATATCCAGCTGGATCCCTGCTGTAGTCATCACCTGAGTTGGATGGATACACCTGTGGGGCAGGAATAGGGGTGAAGAGAAGTGCTTTGTGCCACAGCCAAGCACTCTGGGGGGGCAGAGATGTTCCATCTGCCTTCCCATAACACCACAGATCCCTGCAGCCTCCCCCCCAGGGATAACACTGGCACCAGCAGAAGTTTCAACTCTCTGCTCCAGTTCCCTTTTCTGTGGTTATGACTTTTTATGGGTAACCACAAAAGTAATGATTTCTGTGTGCTAACCCTGCACCCAAGGGCATGGGCTGGGTGGTGGTGACAGGGACTGCTGAGTCTTTGGGACCCCTGAGCTGACCCTGCACAAACTCTTCACAGAAATCTGTCTGTCCCACTCAAGGGAAAACTGAGGTACAAGGCAAGCACAAAACTGAGAAGTCCCTCAAAGGGGATGTCACACAGGAGGGGATATCTCTGCAGGTTTCTGCAGCAATGTTCAACTATGCTATTTTAACAGCAAATTAACCAAACCCATCCTAGAAAGCCCTTACAGAAAATCACCTCGTGCCCACACAAAACCATGCTGCTTTTTTTTTTTTGCTTTTTTTTTTTAATTAAAACAGAAATTCCACACACAAAGAAATCAAAATGCCACTCCAGATTACGTGGGAACCTTTGGTACAGCCTATTTTCATCCTCACTGATTCATTCTGAAACTGCTAACTATTTTTTTTTTAATTTTCTTTAAACACACACACGACAGCAGGGGTGGGTGCAGAAGCTGGCCAGGCACGGTCCAGCAGCTCTGCCTGGAAGACACAGCTCTTTTGGAAAGGAAACCTGCCCCCAGTTTCTCTTTCCCCACACCCAGCCAGCTCCCTCTGACACTGTGTCCTCACCCAGCAAGGAGAAAATTGTTCTCTATTTCTGTAACTGCCCAGAACACTGAGAATTTATTCTTTTTTCTTTTTTTTTTTTTTTGGGAGGGGGGAAATAGAAAATAGGAATTTTTCTGTAAAAAAAACCCAAACTCTGAAAAGCACCAGCAATTACACTTAAATACATTGCTTGATATTTTGTAGCCCATGTTTCTGCTTTTTTCGAGCAGTTTCCATTGAAGGTGGGGGGGTTCAGAGCCCCAGGGGCAGGCTTGGTCCCTCATCACCCACTGGCTCTTGGGCAGCTGAGACCTGAGGGGCCAGAGGGCACCAAAAGCAACTCCAGCTTGAGACAGGGGAACTTGTAAACTAAACGAAAAAAAAAAAAAAAAGCAATAAAAAAAAAAGAAAGAGAGGAGGGAAGGGGGAAAAAAACCTGACAGACGCTGGCAGCTGCCCTTCATTCCTCACCCCAAAAAATTCACCACAAGCTTTGCCTTTGTGCGGCACCGCGGGCCGGGTGTGGGCAGAGCGTGTGGCTGGGGAGAGCAGGGGAATGGAGGAGACTGCGAAGAACAAGAATTCAGTAAATTGACTTTTCCTATAATTTGATTAAATAGCGGGAGCCGGGAGAGGGAATCGAATGAAGCACATCTAATAGGCCCGCACCATCTGCCGGGGGCTGGCAGCTGGCCAGTACGCCAGGCAGCTGTGCCGGCAGCACGGGGGGGCTGCAGAGAGCCCCAACATCCATTTAATACATCCAGAACGAAAAGAAAAAAAGAAAAAAAGAAGAAGAATCTAGCAGAGAGCAGGGAGGAGATGCCCGGGGTTGCAGAGCAGCAGGGAGTTCACCTCACTGCGTACCCGCTCTGCTCTGCCATCCCTCACCCCCCATCTCCTCCCGGGGATGGGTTTCACCCCAGGGCTGGCCACGGCCCCCCCAAATCTTTCAGTTTCAAAGCCAACCCCGTTCTCCCCAGCAGGGGCTGAGTGAGGAGCATCCCCGCACAGGGCTGAGCCCACAGGAAGCAGTAAATCAGCGCCAGGTCCCCGCTCCCCACCCCGTGGCCCCACGGCAGCTTCGGCAGAGGCCTTGGGGAGCTCCAGGTGAGGTCATTTCCTCCACTTAAAAAACTGCCAGCACGGCGAGAGCCGCTGGAAAAGCCTCAGCGCTGGGATTCGCAGGGCTTTGTGCTGTGGGTTGTTGTTTCTCACCCCCCCCCTCCATCCCCATCCCCACCCTTGTCCCGGTTTTGTTGCTCAAACACATGAACCGGGGTGGGACTTGAGGCAGACAAGAGCCAAAGAGAGCGGTGAGCAGGCTGCCTGAATGGTTCCCAGCACAGAATCCTGCAGGAAGAGGAACAGGACTGGCACAAAATCCCTCCCCAGCTCCCAGAGGCAGGTGAGGTGCAGCAGGGGCTGAGGAGCCTCATCCAGCCCCAGGTCCTGTGCCTGGACACACCAGGTCGTGAGCTCTGACCCTGCTTTCCAGCTCCCAGGGGATCTGTGACCCAGCAGGTGCCACTTTGCCAGCCCTTATTTCCCAAGAACTAACCCCAAAGGGCTGGGGGTGACAAGCACAGGTATCTCTGCACCTGACCAGCCAAGCCAGAGCTGCTGGGTCCCTTACTGGCATCCCTTCCACACCTCTCTTCAACCACCCCACCACTGCTTCTTGGTGACTGCCCTTCCAGCTGCCCTCAGCTATTCTGATCACTGACCTCTCCGAGTTTTCCAAGCAGGGATTTTAATAAGATGCTGATTAACCTATTTATTCAGCACAAGGTCCAGCGACAGCACAGGGAAG
Organism: Calypte anna; assembly: GCF_003957555.1. Lineage (NCBI taxonomy): Eukaryota > Metazoa > Chordata > Aves > Apodiformes > Trochilidae > Calypte > Calypte anna. The sequence continues at coordinate 443,634 of NC_044273.1, forward strand.
GCTCCTGAGCAGGCGAGCCAGACAAGAAAGAGCCTTTGGATCTGCTGTGTTTGAGGGCAGCAACTATTTTGGCTCCACATTTTTCTTGTCTCCTCGGTGCTGGTTTCTCTCCCCATGTGTGGAAGCTCAAGACCAGACCGAGGAGCAGGAGGTGATGGCAAAGAGAGGGCAGCAGAAGGCAGCAGCACTGGCCTGTACAGCAAGAACTTAGTGGTCAAGGTGCAGCCAGGGAGTTCTGGGCTGGAAAAACCCATGTGTGGGTGTCAGCTCGGATATGGGGAAGGGGGTGAATTCTGGCAAGCGCTGAGCAGCTCTTCCTAGGGGGGATCTGGGCCCTTCAGGGCCCCACCAGCACAACAGGCAGCAGAGCCTGGTCACCTTTGAAATCTGAGGCCAATAAAGGGCCATTTGTCAGGAGCCATGCTTTGCCCACATGTTGACTGGGGTTTAAAACCTCCATATTTCACATAGAAACTCAATGCAGCCACAGGGATGCAGATTTTCCCTGCTAAAACACAGATTCTTGGAGCAAATCAGCACTGTTGACTGAAGCTGGTTTCTGCATGATGTGGGTCTGAAGGAAGCCTCCAGTGCCCTCTGGCCTGGGAGCCCAAGCCAGCAACAACCCCCCGGTGCCTTCCCCTCCCTCCAGTGTTCCCAACATCAGCAGCTCAGGGTGTGTTTCCAAAGGCAGAGCTGGTGATGGAAGTCACAGCCTAAGCTCTGCAGTAGCAGTGAAGGATGTCCACCGTGAGTGGACACACACAGGAATCCTGCAGGGAACAGGGAGCAAGCACCCACTGCACACCACATCAGCTTTGGCATTGAGTGGCACAAAATGCTTGGGAGAGGAGGGGACAGCTCCAGCACAGCTTCAGGATGGCTCCAGCCTGAGCTCCAGCCCCAGTCCAGGCTCCAGCACAGCCCTAGCCTGGGCTCCAGCTCTCCTGCAGCCAGAGCCCATCCATCCCCCTGCTCCAGTGAGGAATGCAGCCCCAGCTGCCTCACAGCCAGACAGCTCCCATATTCCTGAAGGAACTCTCCAGCCCACTCCAATTAGCTTTCCTGGAGATCCCATTACTTCCAGCCACAAATACATTGTTCACTTTATTCCCCTGTAACAGCCGCAGGAGCAGGGCTGACAGATTCCTACAGCCTGCTCGGTTTCCTTATAAAACAGCCCAAGCAGTGCACACACCTGGAGCAGCCCCAGCTGCCTGCCCATATTACAACTGCTTTGGTTTCCCTTCTGGAGTGAAATCTGATCACACCCAATATCACATTTCACCCGGGCACTCAGGACATAACATCAAACAGAGGAGGGCAGGGGTTGGGCTTCTCCATGTTGTGGCTCCTGCTCCCCCATCAGTGTCCTGGAAGCACAATCTCCCAGTGCTTCCCCAGCTCTCCTACATAGGAAGCTGTAATGGGGAAACCCCTTCCCAGTCCTGCTAAAATCCCAGGATTCAGTGTTTGGGGTGGCTGGACCCGCAGGGCTGGCAGCTGCAAGGGGAGCAGGGATGTGCAAGGGATGAGGGACTGGAGAGGGGATGTCTGCAGGGAAAATGTTTCTGTGTTTCTGCCACTCACCGAGGAGGGGAGTCCAGGAGGCACCTTCCGAACCTTTTTGGGCTGCCCATCTGGTTTAAAGAAAATTAAAGAGGATCTCAGTTTTGAAGGGGATTAGAGAGAGGGAAAAAAGCAGCTACAGTAAAAAGTGCTCGAGGACAGAAGATGCAGGTACAAACAGGGCTCAGATCCTCAGTGCCCTGTAGGCAAGGAAGCATCAATAGTGAAAATATCTGAGGATGAACCTCTCCATGTCTTGTCTGCACCCTTTGAGGGCAAGTTTCACCCACACACATGGCTCACAGTGCAGGATTTCCCAGTATAAGAGGTGCTCACCACACAGGGAAGAGCTGCACTGGCACCTTGGAAGAGACCAAGCCTAAAAATTACCCCTTGTTGGGGCTTTATTTTTTTTTTTTTTTTAAAACACCTGAACTGAGTTGGGGCTGTAATTTTATTTGCACTTTATACAGTGACATTCTTGGAAAAGCCTCACTGCAGGAAGGCAGGGATGGTGCCCACCCCAGGCCACTCCTTCCCCATCTCATCTCTCCAGGTCCAGCTCTAAAAGGGAGAACACAGTCCAGGGAGTGAACTAAGGGAGTTCAGGGGGAGGGGGAGGAAAACATCTCAAGAAGTTGCTGAAGGGGAAAATGGTTAAAAATTGGATGTTTTGGGTTTTTTTTTTCAGTTTATAATTCAGGAAAGTCCCAGCTGGGGGGGTTCAGGATGCTAATACAACTCTGCCAAGCCAAGGTCTCTGCTGGGTTGCAGTTCAGGAGGAGAAGTTCAACACATGGAACAACCTGATTGCAAAGGAATAATTTTCCAGGCTGACAGTGTAAACCAGCAATGTTTCAAAGTGGCAATATCAAAGTGGAGGAGTTTTTCTGAAAAGCACTGGAAAAACTACATGTAACTTCTGGTTTCGTTTGCTGGGGAAAGCCCAGAATAGCAGCAAGAAAGTGACTCTGGAGGGTGTGAGGGGGAACTATGACAAGAAACACAAGTTCTGGAGAACTGAGGCTTTTCTGCACTCAGAAGTTAAAATTCACACCTGACCTCAGCCTTTGTTAAAAGCAAAATGGCTCATTCCCAGACATGGGCAACTCCCACTTTGGAACCTGGAAGCAGGCCAAGTGGGCAGGAAAGGTCCTGGAGCAAACACCTCCTGTGTCCCAAGGGGCAGGGCACCTGGACCTCACGCTGCTTCTTAACAGCTTATTCCTGTTTGCTTGCAGCAGGACAGGGGCTCCAAGGAGGGCTGTCAGCCATAAAAACAGCCTCGAAGGCAGCCCAAGGTTTTCCAGGAACTGATGTGCAATGTGGCTGGAGGCATTTTTAGAAGAACCTCAAGTCATTTGCTCCTTTCACTTAACCTGATGCTTCCCAGAAAGAAGGAAACTGTACATGGCTCTGAACTTAACCCCCTGTTTTAAAAATTACTATAAATATGATTTTTTCACCCCCTATAAGAAGCAAATGCCCAAGTCACATGGGAAGTACTCCCATTCTCCAAGGCAGCCCTGGCATGGGCACCCACCCAGTCACCAGCCTTGTGGGATAAACTGGAGCTGTGGCACCCAAGGGTGAAACCAAGTGACTTACCTATGTTGCTCTCAGCACCCCTCCTGCGAGGATTGTTGGGATAAGAGAAATACTGAGACCCCCCCTTGCCCCCCGTGGGGGAAAGCGTGCTCGGACTCGCGATTCCCATTTCACTGGGCAGGAAACCAGTCTGCAAACAAGGAGACAGAAAAGCCCTTCCATGTAATTACACTGGAAATCCACCGTGCCCGCTGGGAGAGAACAGAGGTGCTTTGAGCTGCCTTAACACAAATTCAGCTGGGAGGGGGGGAAAGGAAAGGAAATGAAGCCAAAGGGCCAGGAGGAAAAACAAATATGTAAATATGGGGCAGTGGTGGGGGGATGTATGTGCCCAGACATGGGTCTCTCAAGCTCTGTTTTCTTGCTCGAACCCAGCAAGGGAGCTCTCAAAGGAAGGACACAAACCAGGAGATGCTGTTCCAGGGAGCACTGTGGTCCCACACTCACCTGGGATGAGACCCTGTGATTTTATCAGATGACACAGGGGAGGTGACCATCAGGCTGAGGGACACAGTGCTCCCTGCCTGCCTCACAGATTGACTCAGTCCCAAACTCCTCCCTCATTGCCTCTGAGGTTTCTAAAGCCTGCGATCAACGTGCCTGAAGGACACAGCGTGTCCATCCATTCTCATAAGACCCATTGAGCCAACGGCCCCAACCTGACCTTCAACCCAACAAGTTTAATGGGACACCACTGGGGACCCAGTCAGGGCAAGGGACAGACACACTGCTCACCCAACAGCAAACCTGCCAGCTCCCAGGCCAGCACATCCCTCAGTCATGCCTAACCAAGAGACAGGAAAGGTTACAGAGCCAGCAGAACATCTGACCCTGCCTCTCCCAGTGCCCTCCAGCTGTAAAACCCAGCCCAGGGGCCAGGGTGATGGTTCCTCTGCCATCCCCAGCACCAGGCAGCCAGGCACATCCTGAGTGCTGCAAAACCTCTGCTGGGGGGGTTTGGTTATCTTGCATTTTATCAGAGAAAAGCTAAATCCCTCTCTTTTCTAAAAAGAGGAAACTCCTCCCTGGTGTTTATCCCCGCTGGCCTTGGGCACTGTGGGAAGCATCACAGAGCTGGCAGGAGCTGGAGCCCAGGGTGCTCACTGGCTCCCCAGATACAGCAAAGGAGCACAGCCACCAGCACTGTCCATTTCACCTCAGGAAAAAGTGAAATGCCATTTACATGGAATTTAAGGGGGCTGGCAAAGGGCCTTTAAGTAACAAAAATTCAGCTCTGACCCATCTTCTGAGGGCAACACGTTTAAATAAAGGGCGATTTCAGGCTTGTGAGAAACTGGAAAGAAAAACCACTGCTTTCAAACTCTGTCTCCTCCAGAAAGGGGCTGGGGAGGGAAAGAGGAGCTCATGTATTCACAGCTGGTGAAATTCCTGCAATCTGTTCCACCGGTCATGTTACCTTTGCACTGAAACAGCTCTGTGCCACGGAGCAGCGCAGCCAAGAAAAGCGAATGGCACAGAACCCTGGAGCAGATCCCAGAGGGTCCTGTGGCTGCTGCCAGGCTCCTTCAGCAGGTACCTCCAGAGAGGCACCAAGGTTTTAAGGCAATTTCCCAGAGAAGGGGATTTTCTTCCCTTTCTCTCCCCACGTGGATGCCCACAGAAGTTCTGAAGTGTTAAATGAAGGGGGAGCCCCAGCTCTGCCCCAGAGGAGGGAGGTTTGGGGAGGAACCTGCTCCCCATCCAAGGCATCTGCTGCCTCACAATTTCCCAGCACTTTTCAAAAAATAAAAAAACCCCAACAGGTCAAACGCCACTACCACCACCCCAAAAAAAAAACCACACCAAAAAAACCTGCAAACCAAACTGGAGCCAGAAGCAACAACTGTTCTGGGGGCCACATGGAGCGTGCAGACGGCCCCGCTCGCCTCCCGCCACCCCGCACAAGAGGGGTTTTGTCTCCCCCTCCACATCAAACGGGCTCCAGCTCCCATTCTGCCACCCGATCCCGACCCGTGCGCCTGCGCCAGGGCCTCTCCCAGCCCGCAGCACCATTTGCCCACCCCGTTTCTGTTACCTTATATCTCCCCCTCCTCCAAGAAACTCCAGCAAAACCATAACATTAAAAAGCAAGGCTTGGCACCCGTCCCGTTTTTATTTTAGCAGCTTCAGTGGTAAATTAAATCCACTCTGGCACAGACAGCCAGCACAGCTGTTTCAGCAAAGGAAACATCCTCAGTTCAGAGAAGAGGAAATTATGACAAATTTGTGTAAAATTAAAACATGTAATATGTGTGTGCGTACATGTATAAAATAAAAAAGCTGTCCAGCCAAAAGCTGCTCCCTTGGATAAAATGGTGGGACTGTCTCCACACTCAGGCAATGAAGAGGCAGTTGCAGCAACACATCAAAGCTGAGGTGCTCACTCCTTCCCCAAAAACTATTTCTGGATGGTGGGGGCAGCAGGCTGGATTATCCCAGGGCTGGGTGACTGCATTCCTGGGCTCTGAATGATGCCTGTGCTATTCCCCATAGGAAGCAAATTCTTCTCCAGGGCACAGCCCTGGCTGGACCCCACAGGGTTCACATGGGGTTAACCCAGGAGGGCAGGGTTGTTGCTGCAAGCAGCAGTTCTCCTGTGCTGTGTCCCTCCTCCCTCATGGAGATGAGCATCTGCTGCAGGTCCTGCATCCACCATAAAACCAGGAATGTCCACCAAAAGGATGCTACAGCAGCACAGAAACCATGTGGTGGACTCTCCCTCCTCTTAAGCAGGTAGTGGGGGACAGGGGGATGTTGGCCAGGGGGACAGTGGTGCTTGAAGGCTGAGGGAGCCTCAAGGCAGCTGGAAAGGGAAGGTGCCTCATGGAGCTGTGCTCTGCCACAGAACCCACACACAAGGAAAGGTCTTGCTGGGCTCTGACTCACTGAAATCCCCTCCAAGGGCACTGTTGGTGAGGTTGTCTCTGATTAAATACAAAGCAGCTAGGAACAGGATTAAACATAACAAAATAGGTGAGCCTGAAGAAGGTTTGGAAAGAAGAGAAGCTGCTACAACTCCATTTTCTAAACTCTGACAACTCCTCTGAGCCAGCAATACACACCCATGTGAAACCCCAGCACTCCAGTGACATTTCTGAGATGAGCACAGGCTTCCCAGGACCTTGTGCAAACCACCAGGTTCCTGATCATCCCCAGACTCTCACTCCAAGCAGTAAAAGAAGCAAAAAATCTCAATGCATTTTATGGTTACCTGGTTTAGTCCTGGCATCCCTGTGTCTCTTCCGAATGTGGAGTATGAGGCTCTTTCACTGCTCTTCCCTAAAGCAGAGAAAAGGAAACACAAGGTTTTGTGTAAGAGGGAAGGGAAGGTTTGGCATGCACCTACCCTCCACAGACATCCTGCTGAGGTGTGAAGCCCACTTTGGTCATGCAGCTTGCTGGGGTGACTGCCTCCCCTAGCAGCTCATTGCTAAAACAGGAGCTCTTTTAAGTTCATGGCCAGCAGGGCTTGGCTGGTCCATAAACAGCAAAACCTCCCAACTGCAGTGATGCAGGAAAGTGCTTGTGGCCATGGAAACTGGCAGTGTTAGACCAGAGGAAAAAAAAAAATCCCTTCAGACACATGAAAAAAAGGCAGCCCAATCTGGCAGAGACCGAGCAAACCCCAAGGCAGGCACTGGTGACCAGGCTCTGTGGGCACTTTCCATACAACAGGAAAGACAATTCCAGGGCATGCTGAGCAGCAGCGTGTGGCGCTGAGCTCCTGCTCTGCATGGCACAGGGGTTACCTTCCCCATCCTTCCTGGTAGAGATTCCACTTTCCAAAAAACCCTCCAGATTTTCAAAGCCAGCATTCGATAGAAAAGCTTCTCCCTCCTTTCCAAGACCTCTCCCATCAGAACCCCCTGGAAGGCTCCTCCTGGACTGTGGGGCTCCCAGCAGCAGAAGCATCCAAGCCCTGGTGCTGTGGAGTGAACTTTAGCACCCAGCGACGCCTTTTATCAACCATGTTCAACCTCACCCTGCCCACACAGTGCTGAAGATAGTGGTTTTGAGGGGAAAAAAATACTCCTTAGAAACCCAACACCCATGGTGAAATTCTTCCACCCTGAAATGTCCTTGCAGTCTCTTCCCTCGCAGTGCAGCACCCATGTGTGTCACAAGCAGCACCCAGGACAGTGGCAGGGCCCTTGGGTGAGGGGCCCAGGCTAGGGAGAAAGGGAATAATAGCTTTACATTGTTCATGGGGTGGCCAGCAGCACCACAAACTCCTTTGGGGTTTCCCCCCTGACCCACAGCAAAATTAAGACATTTTTCTAATGGGGAACCAGGCACTTTTGCATTTAAAATACATAAAGAAAACCTGGACTGAAAACGAGGACTTTTTCCCTGTTGTTAATTACAGCTCATTAATGGTGCCACCAGGGAAAAAGGAGATGGAAGAGGGAAATAGGAGATGATGATGATGAAAGAGGCTGTGAAACCAGGGCAGGATGGCCCCACTCCAACAGCTGCCCCACGCTGGCACAGGGGACTCTGCCCAGGACATGGCCAGGAGGCACTGGGCTTTGCAAAAGCCCCTCCCCAAAACACAGGGATCACATCCTGCCTCCAGTCTGGCTCAGTAAGCAAAACTGGGAGGGGGAAGATTTTCCCAGTCAGCTTAACCTAAAGCCACCACCACCACCACCTGCTAAGATGCAGGTTACTGGTGACATTTGGGCTGGCAGGCAGCTCAGAGGTTTGGGGCAGCACATGATAAAGGGGAGAGCAAATTTCCTCAAGCCAGCCCCCCCCCGAAGCACAAGGCAGAGGAGAGGGGAGAGAGAGGAGGCTGCTTGCTTTTCCAGTCTGAGCCAGGGGGCCTTGAACTGAACCCAAAACTCCAGAGTGGGATCCACCACTACCACCTCCAAACCCAAGACCCCCCCATTCCCAGCACACCCACCCATGGCTGCTGCTGTTTTGTTTCAGAGGCTTAAACATTAAGTAAGCAAAGGTCAAAATGTCAGAGGAGGGATCTCCTAAATGACCTAATTTTTAAAAGAGCTTTGCAGCTCTGTTTGCTGCGGCGCCAGCAACACCGCACAAATAACTCAGCAGGTTGTGGCACTGGGGGGATGATGATTACCCCTAAACCAGGGGAAAACCAGGGTAATGCCACGCTGGTTTATCTGGTTGGCAACAGCCTGGCCTCCCCTCTGATAATATCCTCCCATTTCCATGTGTGGCTTGAGCAGGGAAGTGCTGAGCCAAACGTCTCTGCCCCCACCAGATAACCACAGGGGCAGAATCCCCCACGGGTGCTTGGCACGGGTGAAGGGCTCAGCACAGCTCCAAACCCCCATCCCTTCCCCTCAGGGTTGGTCTCTCAATCAAGTGTGGCTGGGACCTGGATCTACAGGGTCCCGTGGGATGGGAGAGTGGGAAAAGGGAGGGCAGCCCTGCCCTGGTCAGCCCTCGTCATGTATGAAGGGCAAAAAAATCTCAGTCATAGAAATTTTATGTTTAATTGTCCAAGAAAACAAGGCAAAAGGAAGAATGGCAAAGTTTGGGGATGGGAATGAATCCAGCCTATCAAGTCGAGAAGCTGGACAAGAAAAAGCTGAACTTGCCAGCAGAAGGTGCTGTTTCTGCTGCCAGGGAGATGCCAGCCAGAACATATGGCAAACCTGGCTGAGCTGGGACTTGCCTGAGTTGCCCCTTTGCAGCTACAGCCCAGGGCCACTGATCAGAACAGGCACTGAAACCCCAGGACCATGGCAAGGAGCAGAACAGAGGCAGGAGAAATCTGCCCAAACACCATCTCACTCCTGGTCAAAAGGCTGAAATCCTGCAGCCAGGTTAGGGGATCCAGGAGGTGGTGGGGAAGAAATAAAAACGAGAGGATACTGGGAATAAATTCCTCCCATCTGTTGGTTTTACCCCTGCACATTTTAGCTGCCAAAAGCAAAGTACAGCAGAGGGCACCTTGAGCAAGGTGCACCCAGGGTTGTCCTACACCTTCACTGCTTCAACCAGACCCTCCAGGGTGCTTAGGACAAGATCTACCAATATTCTCTCCCCAGGACAATCCCCACTGGCAAATGTGCACAAATAAGCCAAGAGAAGACAATTCAAGTCTGCCTATGGGTTTTACCAGTTCCTGCTGGAAGGAAGGCAGGAGCTCTGGTGAGGAGCAGTGCCAGGGACTTCACACCAGTCCCCCCATGTCACCCCCTCCCCATGCTCTGAAATGAGCCCCCAAGCAGCTCACAGCACCCATCACCCATGGCACAGCCACCCAACATGTGCCTCCACCCAGCCCCAGGCTGGTAATTCCATTAGAGTTAAGACTTGAGGAAAAAAAAGGGAGGAAAATCACAACCAGGGATTAAAAGGGAAAAAAAGCAAAAAACCAAAACCAACTTAAAAAACAGGAGCAGCAACAAACCCTGTCCTGGGCAGATTAAAACCATTGTCCACAAAGAGCCCAATCCACAACAGCTCACAATGCACACAAGATTAGAAACACTCCTCTGAAAAGAAGCTAATTACCAAAAAAGAAATCCTTTATGGTTTATCAGTTTCTCCACTGTTTAACCAATCCCCCTCCCCGCCTGCCCCCGCTGAAGATGAATGGCAAAAGAGAGGCAGATTTTGAAGATTGGTGATTTAAAACAAAGATAAAAGCTCTCCCCTCCCCCTCTTGTCTCTGTCCTGGCACTACCCTGGGCAGCCAGGGATGGTCCCTGTCACTTCTCCCCACTTGAAGCTCAAATGCTCAGACCTTGCCAGGGCTCCACTGTCCCCCAGGGAGCAGCACCAGGGGCTCTAAGCTCCCCTAGGAGGGAGGGATGGAGCTTGCAGTCACTGCTACTGCACCCTGCTCATCAGGTTCACCGACCCCCCCGACACCTGGGGGTGATTTTTATTCCAGGCACTGACAGTATTTCTATTCAGGGACTTAGCTGTGTTTTGGTTTGGTTTTAAATTTAGGTTATCCTAAAAATCTAAAATTCAGAGCACCACAGGCCAGAGCCCCCTGCCTTGTCAGTCTTTCAGACATCTCTGGTTTTCTCCATCACCTCATAAAGATGAAGCTGTGGATGAGAGGGAACCTGAGCTTTGGGAAGCATCCAACTGAAGACTGACCTCATGTCATCCCCTTCAGAAAGTCCAGGAAAACGGCACCTGCAGTTCTCAGGGAGCCCTGGGAGCAGGGGAAGGATGACTCTGGGAGCAGCACCCGCAGGTCTTGCTGCCATTGCAGCTCTCAAGGTTCAAGCAGCTCCCATCCTGCTGGTTGCTGTACGTTCCCCTAAAGGACATCCATAACCCCAGATCCCCCATCTGTGTGTCCCTGCTGCATAAAAATCAGTCTTTTTCCTTCCAAAGCCTGCTAGGTGAATTCAAATTGGTTTTGGACCTGATGTGACCTGCCATCTGCAGGGCCATCCTCCCAGGAGTTGGGCTGCCCATGGATGAGCAGGCAGGTAACCATCTCTCCAGCCATCAGCACCAGTGTGTCCCACTGCCAGGAGTGCCACCTGCTTGCAGGACATGACAGGCACCCTGTCCTTCTGGGGTTCAATCCATCAGGCACTTCGCACCAGAGCTCTGTGCACCCCTCCAGCATCTTCCTCTTGCCCAGGAGCTGAGCAGCCCCTTCCACCACCCCAGGGAGGGGATGAGGCACAAGGACAGGCAGGGCTGGTATTGCCTTGGTCCCTCTGAACTCAGACATTCCTTCCACCTCTCCTGGGCCACACAAACCCCTCCAGCTCTGCCCTTCATGGAGTGTGCTGCTCTGGTGCTCCTTGCAAGTTTTAAGCCCCCAGTTAAATACACTCAAGACCAATGCTCTGTGCTGCTTCTGGGCACGACTACTGATGCTCCCAAGCCAGATCCACCTGGGGGTCTCTCTAGCTGGCCAAGACCATCAAGTCCAACACAGCTCATGTTCCTCTTGAACTGTTTCTTCCAACAGTTTCTAATCCTCCATGAAAATACAGAGGTCAAGGAGGGAACAGAGATCCTGATACTGGAGTAGGGCACAGATGTCATGCACTTTTTGTCCACCAAGTCTCATATGGGAGGTGCCCATCCTAATCTACTCCTTCCACCTCCTCACATTCTAAAATTAGTGGGTTCTACTCAATTGCCCCAATAACCTAAGCTTGCCTGCCCACTGCCCCCAGGGGGACCTTGCTGGATAACAGGGGCTGCCAGCTGAAGTGACACATCTCCAAAACCCACTCTTCCCTCCCACTGTGCCACTGCCTTTCCACTACCATAGGAAAAGCACTTTTTTCTGCTCTCAATTCTCTGCCCTTCCACTTACCATTTTGCCACTTGAGAAAAAGTTCTCAGAAGCAGCTTAGTAAAAGAGGAAGAGAAAATCCCACCTGTGGTCTCCTCAGATCCATTCTTCTCAGCACACGAGCACAAAGGCAAAGCAGAATTAATTTATGTATTTTGGAACCTGCTCCAGGAATTTCTGTTTTCTTTTTTAACCACATTCAATTTCAGGAACAAAAGCCACTTTGAAACGTGAGGAACCTCCTGCCCCTTCTGCCTGCTCTCTCCCAGCCTCCCCAACTCCTCTTTTTGTGGTGGAGCTCCTGGTGCTGCACCCAAGGGCTCAGGACAGGGACTGGGACCCTGTGTCAGCACAGGGAGGTGCAGCCATGGGGAGGACCCAATCTTTGTCCTGCCAGGCACGAGGCTGCCCCTTTGCCCTACACTGCAGGAAGAGCTGATGGAAATCACCCACTGGGGCAGCAGAGGCTCTGGCTCCACGTGCTGGGGACTGGTTGGGCTCCCAGCCTTGCCAGGGAGCATCCTGCTTGCCAAAGCCTGGGAGCTCTGTCTTTGAGAGGAAGCCAAACGCGTCCTCCCCGCGCACATCAAAGGGGAAACCTCCGAGTTCCTCCCCGGGCAGCTCCTTCTCAGCTGGAAACTCTCAAGGCTGCCTGGGCCCCAGGCGTGGGATGGGTTGGGATGGGTTCCCCCCCACGCACACCCCCAGGAAACCCTGCTGAATGGCAGCAAGGCTGCCCAGATTATTAAGAAACATTTCTATTGCTTTGCTTACATCCTCCTGGGGCAGAAAAAGAGAAGGTATAAACCACCCTTGCAGAGGGACAGGTGGGAGCTGCTTGGAAATGCTCTTTCTACACTTCGCAGGATCCCTGAGGGGGAAATAAACGTTGTCCCCTCCAACAGCAAGAGGAGCAAAAGGGGGGAACCGAGCTGGAAGCCCCAAGTCCAGACCTGAGTCGGGAGAAGCAAACACGTGGCTGCTCAGTTCCCAGCACCACTCTGCTCCACTCTTCCCCTTTCCGACCAACTCTGCAGGAGGAACCTCCTCTGGTGGGGGGGATTTTCTGTTTCTAACACAATTCCCTCTTCTAACCCCTGCCTCCAAACCACCAGCACACAGCACATGGCCCTGCCCCACTGCTGGCTGGAGGGTCTGAGCCACCACTGCGTGGGCAAAGGTGAGGAGGACTAACCCCAATTCCTGACCTAATGTCATTAGAGTTCCCTAAGCCCTTCAGGATGGATATTTTTGCTCTTAATCTCTCCTCCCACCCCTGAGCTGGCAGAGGTAATTGGGTAAATTGTCACACACACCATCACTGTCTCCAGCTCAGCAGGAGGGGCTGGGGCCATGTGGTCCCCACTGCTCCCCACAAGCTCCTGGATGTGCCCCGTTGAGCCAGAGCCTTGAAGGACACAAGAAGAGGTCCTCCAAATCCCACCTTTAGCCCTCTGCAGACACTGCAGCACCCTGGGGCTGCGAGGCTGGATAGCAAAGCAGCTGGGAGCCTGTTGCAAGACTTTAACAATGAGCTGTGTCTTTTCTCCCCCTCTCTCCTGGAGCTTTTCCACCCCTGATTACTTGCTCCCAAGAGCAAACTCAGCCCATCTCATGCCAGCACGGTGGGCATCAATCTCTGCTATTGCCTCTGGGTGCTACTGTAAAGCAGGAAAAAACAATCAGGCACATAAAATACTGAGGCTGTCAGGCACGTCAGGCACTGATGAGACCCTCTGGACAGCAGCTCCTTTAATCACAGCCCTGAGCACACTTTCTGGAGCAGGTCCAACAAGGGGAACAGCAACACTTACCAGTGCAAACAATCCCACCACCAGGTGTCATTCTGCATTGACCACACAACCCAGCAGGCAGCTGGAAGGCACTTACCCACTAGTCCAGCTCCCAGGAATGGTGATGAAGAAATGCTGTTGTGGGAGGGCAGGTCCCTGTGCTCGCTGTAGTGGGAGCCTTCACCATAGCTCTGCTGAAGCAACACATGAGAGTCACTGCTGGGTGCATGGGGACACCATTCAGACATTAGGAAGAAATTCTTTGGGGTGAAGGTGCTGAGCCCCTGGCCCAGGTTGCCCCCAGAAGCTGTGGCTGCCCCATCCCTGGCAGTGCTGAAGGTTGGATGGGGCTCGGAGCACCCTGGGCTTGGGGAGGTGTCCCTGACCATGGCAGGGGTGGTACTGGTTGACTTTGGAAGAACCCTTCACACCCAAACCAGTCTGGGATTTTATGATGCTGAGTGAAAGGCCACACCACAAGGCTGCCAGAGCTCAGTTTCTCCCATAGCACAAAGGGTGAAAGCCAAAGGCTCCTGGTAAGCAGGGCACAGAAATGATGCTGTCCTCACAGCAAGGGCAGTGCAGCCACGAGGCTGTGGCACTGCAAGGGGATTTGGCACCAAAGCAGAGATATGTAGGGGGTTTGCTCCATGCTGGCAGCTCTCAAGAACTTTCTGCCTTCACCCAGCAGCTTGGCTCCCCCCAGGTGAGAGCCAGGCAGCTCCCTCGCTGAGCCAGGGGTGGCAGGGGGCAAGGAGAGGACCTATAAAAATGAGAAATGACACCACAGTGCCTGCTCCTCCACTGACCTAAGGGAAGGGAAAGGTGCCATTGCAAAAATGAATCACACAAAGCCATTAAAACACGAGCATCTGTCAAAATAACACCATTTCAATTGAGTTAATGTCTTTTCTCTCTTCTCCTCAGGCCCCAGTTATGTTCTTTAATCCTTCCCTGCAAAACCCTTCCCCATGCTCCCCATCCTTGCTGAGGGTGCCTTGGCTGCCTGACACACCCCCATCTACCCAAATTTTTGAGTATACCCCCCCCACAGCAAGCCTCAGTTGACCCCTCAGACTCCCAAAGATGTACCTGGTGGGCACCCAGCAAACTTTGCCCAAGGCACAGCCCATCAGGTGAAGTCCCACAACCTGCCCACCCACCCCAGGACCAGAAGCCCACCTCTCCCCATGCCAAAGCCAAATGCAGAGGGCAGAGGCTGTGGGGAGCCCACAGGAGGTGCAGGCCTGAGGCAGGGCTTGGGAGGAGAAGCCTTCTCCAGGTGGACCTCAAGGCAGCAAAGCCTGGAGAGATAGGGACCTGGGGGGTTGTCCCTCTCTAAAACGGGGTGAGAAAATCTGCTGCAGTTAGACCCAATGTGGGCACAAGCACATGCACTGAGAAGCCATGGTAACCCCCCTGTTTATTTTGGTTGGAGCTGGGTGTTTTTCCTTCGTCCTTACCCTTCCTTGGTCAAAAGTGGAGCTGTTTTGATCTCCCGTTCCCCAGGAACCTGATCCCGGTCTTTCATCCAAACCTACCGAAAAAAACAGGAAGAACAAAGGTTACTCTTGCGTTATCAGCAAAGCCTCAAAGGTGTTCTCGCAAAATTAACTCTTCCTTCTACAAACAAAACAATATTTTCATTAATAAACCACTTCCAGTTGGCGTGACCGATCCTCCCCTCTCCCTCCTCACCTTCCCACTCCAGCTGGGAGTTTATTCCACCAACTTCAAAGCAAATCCCACCACAGCCTGGAAACACTTCAAAACATGGGACAGTGGGAAGAGGAGCAACAAATCTTTTAACTCTCTTGATTCCAGAGAGCAGCCATGAACCTCTTCTCTGCAGGGACAGACGACAAAGGGAACCATGAACCAAACAGTCATCACACCCACCCTGAAGGTCCGGTGGGACCTGTGCTGGGTCACAGCCCAAACTCTTCTTTTTCATTGCAGTTGAGCGGATTAAAAGAGCATCCAGACCCAAAAGAACTTCCAACTGGAATTGCTGGGGGTACTTAGTAAAGTTTGTTTCAAGAACATTTGTTATTTCAGTCCCCTTGTGTTCCCATGGAGGAAGGAGAGGCCAATGGATCCCACTCCCATCTACCTCATTTTCAGCCTTCCCAAGCATATCCTTGGCAAAGGAGATCTGACCCCAAATGGCAAGGGACCAAACAAGAGGATTTCACAATGTGCCTGCACAGACTGTGGTAGGAAATTGTCTCCTTTCATCAGCTGCCAGGTCCACCCAGGCTGAGACTCTTGGGCTCCCAGGTTGAGGCACGGGTGGAGCTGAACATCCACCAGGACAGAAAAAGGCCAGGGAGTCCCACCAGCAAAGCTCTCCCAGTTCAAGCTGGCACCATGACTGTATGGAATGATCCCTTCCTGGCAGCTGAGCCTCGACCCAACTCAGCTGCAGGATTTCTGAGTGGGCTGGAGCAGGGGTGAGGGAGCAGACTCAGCATAGAATCATAGAATCATAGAATTGGCTGGATTGGAAGGGACCTCAGAGATCATCGAGTCCAACCCTTGATCCACTCCCCCCGTGGTTCCCAGCCCATGGCACTCAGTGCCACATCCAGGGTCTTTGGAAATAGCTCCAGACACGGAGAATCCACTACTTCCCTGGGCAGCCCATTCCAATGCCTGATCACCCTCTCCAGAAAGAAATTCTTTCTAATATCCAACCTAAACCTCCCCTGGCACAACTTGAGACCCTGCCCTCTTGTCTTGCTCCTCATCCAAAGGCCATGGGGAGCAGGGTGGGCAGGGAGAGGTCACTGCTCTGAGCCACAGCTTCAGAGATGCTACACATATCCTGGGAGCTCAGCTGGGGCAGGCAGAGAGAAAGATGAGGCCACAAAGATGCTGGGAGGGCTGGAGCAGCTCTGGAGCCAGGCTGAGAGTTGGGGGTGTTCAGGCTGGAGAAGAGAAAGCAGCAATGGGGAGACCTTGGAGCAGCTTCCAGTGACTGAAGGGGCTCCAGGAAAGCTGAGGAGGGACTTGGGACAAGGGCAGGGAGTGATGGGACAAGGGGAAAGTTTCAAACTGGAAGACAGGAGATTATGTTAGATGTTAGGAAGAAATTCTTTGGTGTGAGGGTGCTGAGCCCCAGGCTGCCCCCAGAAGCTGTGGCTGCCCCATCCCTGGCAGTGCTGAAGGTTGGATGGGGCATGGAGCACCGTGGGCTGGTGGGAGGTGTCCCTGACCATGGCAGGGGTGGCACTAGAGGGGCTTTAAGGTCCCTTCCCACCCAAACCAGTTTGGGATTCAATGAATCCTCATCCCTGCAGGAGGCTGAGCAGTGTGGATAGCACTGACCAGAGCCACGGCTCTGCCTCACCCCAAGGGAACCCCAGCCCCACTGCAGGGGGAACCAAGCCCCATGCCCACACCTGAAAGGGCAACACAAGGAAACTCTTGCAGCAGTTTTCAGCCATCCCCAGCACCAGGGACCCGGGAGCTGTCTGGGTACCCCCTCCACATCAGCTCTTCCAGCAATAAGTGCAGGTATCAGCAGGACCTTTCAGGAGGTTTTCTTTTAGAAGCAGAGACCTATTTGCCAGCAGCAGCATTACAGGGGAGGTGCAGGATGGGTGACAGGGATGGGGTGCATGGGAGAGCAAGGATGCAGGGGGGCAGGGTTGCAGGGTGTGCTCAATTTTGTTTTAGCAAAGCTGATTATTATGGGAAACACGGCAGGCATTTGTCTCCTCCGCTCCCCTTACTGTTCATTTAACCAGAAACTTCTTTCAAATTACATCCTTCTATTTCTGTGCCTTTGTGTTAATCATTTCCCCAGAGAATTGGTGTTTAATTGCTGTCTAATTTGCATAATTATGCATATTAATCGCTACACCTAATGAATATTCATAACACTCATTTAGATTTTGTTTTCTAATCAAAAATTTCCAATGTGATTACTGTGCAGAGCAGGGATAAGCCTCTAATAATACCTCGGATACTAGGGAGAATTACTGCCAATTCTCCCACCTCTTACTTCCTAGAATAAACTTTTGCTTTGCTAATGTGTTTTTCTAAAGCAATTCATCTGCATACCCTGCAAACACCAAGGAAGATCAGGAGGCAGAAATGTTCTTTCTATTCATTTTGCTTTCATGGGCATTTTTAAAGCTCCCCAATGGTCAGGGTGAAGACAGGAGCAGGAACTGCAGCCTCAGACATCCTTGGCAAACTCCTCCCTTTGGTCTGAAAGGACAAGGACAGTGGCATCAGCCAGGCTTTGGCTGCCACCAGTGCCCCTTTGTGAGACCCAGAGGGGAAGCTGAAGCATGAGGGGATGGATCCCCACCCCTACATTGTGCAGGATGGGTCCTGGTTCACCCTGTCCCCCTGCCCCAAGCCACCCACTCCTCTCTCTGACCCAGCCAAGTGCAGGGGAGCATCCCCAGGATGTGCTGGGAGAGAGAGGAGGTGCAGTGGGGGGCTCAGCATGGAGCTTGGGTGCTTGGAAACCCAGGATGCTTTTGCCCAAATTCCTGAAAAAAAATTAAGAAAACCACTGCCAAGCCTCCTCACACAGGAGGGAAGAGGAGATGGTGAGTGGTACAGGTAACAAAAGGCCAAAAGGTTTACACAGCCCTGGATGAGGGACAGAATGCTTGGTTGGACTTGGTGATCTTAAAGGTCTTTTCCAACCAGAACGATTCTGTGATCCCCCAGCACGCCCCAAAGAGGGGTCAAAACTCCACGGGGTGCTCCAACAGCACCCACACACTGTGCCAGGATGAGATGTGCTCCCAGGGCATCCCCCTTCTCACCTCTTGCTCTTGGGGAGCTACAGAGTTGGAGGACCCCAGAGGAAACCCTGACCTCTTCCTCCATCAGCTCAGCAGTGTTGCCCAGATCCTGCAATACCAACCTGACCCCTGAGGAAACCCAAAAAAAAAAAGCCTTTTTCCCCCTCCAGGTGCTGGTGTTGGTGCAGTGGGGTGGCTGCCAAGGTGAAGTGAGGTTATCTCCCCTCCACCTGAGCAGAAGGGAAGCAGCCCCTGGCTCCAGGAGCAGCCCCTGGGGCCCAGCCACCTCCCAGCCTGCCCATGCCCAAGTGCCACCATGAACCCAGGCACTGTCCTGCTGGACAAAAAGGTCTCACACCTTCCACAAGCTGCAGTCACTGGCAGGTACCTGACAGCAAAAATCTCCCATATTCAGCCCCGCAGGTGTTTTTAAGGATTTGGGGATTTCTGGGATGAAGCCAAGAAAAAGCAGACTGCCCTCTTTTGACTTCTGGCATCTGTCCTACATTCAGCACCAACATGCTCTCCCCTCCTCTCTTTGTATCTGAGGAAGGATCTAAAATGGGGCAGTAAATGGTCCCTGCCAAGCTTGTGAAAACCCAAAACGTGGCCAAAGGCTTCGGGGAAAGCCCCCATCAGCTCCATGCACCCCAAAGATGGTGCCACCACCACCACCAAACAAGGTCACACCCAGCCCAGGGTGCTCACTGGTGTGAAGCAGCATCAGGATGGAGGAAGGGGAAGGAGCAAAAGATGGAAAAAATCTTGGAGTGAGGAGGACACTGCTCAGGCAGCCCCATATCAGCATCCCTGAGGCTCTCCCCAAGTGCTCACCTAAGGGCACCCGAGCATCTCAACCCCACCATTCTGTCCCAGCAGCTTGGAAGATGTCAGGATGCCCTTGGGCTACTTCACCTATGGGTGAAGTGATTCCTGCCCATGGGCTCCCCCGGGAGGAGACAGAGACCCCACAGGCATCTCCTTCACCCCCCAACTCTGCCTCACTCCCAGGCACAGAGTTCCTGCACGGAAGCACGCAGGGTCCTGGGCAATAAAAAACCCAAAGTGATCAGAAATCCAAGTCACTGAGATTGTGTCAAAACTCACGTGGCACAGAGCTGCATTAGGTTTGCACAAGCAGATCTCAGGTTCTGGGTGCTGGGTTTTGCAACACTCAGGGTGCTCTGCAGCACAGGACGTGAGTGCAGTTTCAGAGCTGCCCACGTGTGCACGCAGCTGTCAGGAGCCAACTTTATTTTAAAATAAACCCCTTTTTCAACTAACCAAGGTAAGGCACACTTTCCAATTCAGAGAAGACAAAAATAGGA
Source organism: Calypte anna (assembly GCF_003957555.1). Lineage (NCBI taxonomy): Eukaryota > Metazoa > Chordata > Aves > Apodiformes > Trochilidae > Calypte > Calypte anna. Next base: position 462,964 of record NC_044273.1, read on the forward strand.
GCTACCTCCTCGTGCCATTAATACAGTTATTAAGAAGCGTACAGATTAATTGTGCATTTTAATAACCCTGATCATGAATATTCATAATGCATTTCTTGCTCATGTTCTAATTAAAATATACTAATAGAATAAGATGTAGCTGTCAGACAGTCATTTTTTTTTTCTCCCTCACAATTTTTGTGCCACAGCTAAGAGCTGATAGACAAGAACTGTCCTAAGCTCTCAGCATGGATAAAAATAATTTGTCCACATTTAGTCTCATCAAAAAAGCCCTTCCCCCAACAATGGGCCATACAAAAAGGTTACTCTCAAATGACCAGTGACACAAGGACTGGGAACCATTCCTCCCCCAGGAGGATCAGTCCCACTTTTAAACACACAGCTCTTAAAGCAGAAGTTTTTTCTGCCCCATCCCCACACCCCAGCAGCCACTTGAGGTCCATGAATCCAAAACTGCCCCACCAAGAGCTCTGGTTCTGACAGCCCAAAAGCCACACATGCCAGCTGTAAGCCCCAAGGTGTTTTCTAGCTCTGAACTCCCCAGCTCAAGCACAGCACCAGGATGTGGCCCAGAGGGACCCCCCAACGTGTGGCCTTGGCATTCAGGTCACATTTGAAGCCAGGGTGAAGGGGTGGGCAGCCATCCCCCTGACCCTGGGCATGGATGCAGGAGGAACACGTAGCTCCTGAGACCTCCCTTGTGCAGCAAGATCCAGTTTTTGCTCTTAAATCCTGCTCCAAAGGCTTCCTGGAGGAGAACGTGTTGTGCAAAGTCCTGCAGGCTCAAATGACTCCAAGTCTGCAGTGTCAGGAGGAGGATGCAGAGTGAGGGGTGACAGTGGGGGACACTGCACTGCTCGAGCTGTGGCTGAGCCGGGCTGAGCATCCCTCCCCCTCCCCTACTGCCTCTGCCTCCACAATCTGCCAGCACCACAAGTACCCTCCCTAATCTGATTCCCATCAAAATGAATGGGTTAGGCCTATTTTTTTGCCTTTTTTTTTTTTTTTTTTTTAAAGTCTATTAAAAATATTTAGGCCAAGCCATTCGTGTAGCTGGACAAGGTCTGTGAGCAGCCACAGATGCCATGAAGACAGAATCACAGAATCATCACAGTTGGGAAGGACTTTCAAGATCATCAAGACTGTCAGTCCTATACCACCTTAACCACCTAACCATCTCCTGAAGCACCACATCTCATTTTTTAAATACCTCCAGGGACTCCATCACCTCCCTGGGAAGCTGTTCCAATGCTTCACCACTCTTGCAGTCAAGAAATGTATCCTGATATCTGATGGGAACCTCCCCTGCTGCAACTTCAACCCATCACCTCTCAGGGAGTTGGAGAGGACAATGAGGTCTCCTCTCAACCTCCAAGGGTCAACAGACCACAAGGTGCCTGCACCCAGGTTTGGAAAACCAGGGGGAAAATTTGTCTCTGTGGCCGGAGCAGGATGGGGACCACCCCACAGCCACCCCCATGGTGCTGTCAATGCACTAAACCTCTGCCAGCCCCCAAAGGGCCCTGGGAGAAGTGTCCCTGTTGGAGGTGGGATGGCATGAGCCATCTCCAGGGATGGAGACACCCGTGCCACTGTAATTTGATTTGAAACAGAGGTGACAGAAGGCTGCTTGATAAACACTTCCAAATTAAGCAGCTTTGTGTCCTAATCGCCCTGGCCATCAGCCTCACAGCAAAATCTCTGCTAAAAGGGATTTGAAATCAATAAAATTAGTCGACTAGTAATTAGCTTTAGTTCCAGGCAAACTACCAAAGTTGTTTTTCCCAGGGGGAGTTGGCTCCCTGGAGCCCCCACACCACTGCCCAGCAAGGAAAATCCCAGCGAGGTATCCGGGCAGGAAAGGGGCCTGGGTGCAGGCAGAGCCCCTGGAAGGGGAAAAGTGGGTGGTGGGAGAGGCTGCCAGCTCTGTCTGTTTATTTACCAGCCCTGTCCAGCCCCAAGGAGGAAAAAACAGCTGTGAATGGCAGCCGGTAGCTGTTTACAGGACGTGGGCTGTGGATGGGTCCATACAATTTGTTCACTTCCTTTTCCCGGCGCATGACAAAGCAATTAAAAAAAAAATCAATTTAAGAAAAAAAATCCCCCCAAAACAAGCGGTGCCAAACACCTTCGGGTAGAGGAGGGGGTGTCCCTGGCAATGCCACCCTAATGCCAGCCCTGCAATGTTCCCTGCAATGTCCCCTGCTCATGGGGCAGGCTGAGAGCTCTGTTTCACCCCCTCCATGGCCTTGAAACTGGGGGTTGGACCAAAGCTGGAGAGAGCCAAGCTCAGCTCCTCTGCTGCCTGGAGAAAAGGAAAGTGTCCCAGTGGATCTCACTGGGGAGTGGGAGGTTTCATGCCTTGGCCACACAGCCCACACTGCTGCCAGAACCAGGGGGTCAGGAGCAGGGATGGAGTCTGGCTGGAGATGAGATGGGATGGGATGGGATGGGATGGCTGGAATGAAGACTGTCACTTGCTGGGATGTCCTACCCAAGGCCACCACCTAAGGGGCACCAAGGGGATCCCTGAGGATGGGCACTGTTGCATACCTGCCCCTTGGCAGCAAGGTGCCAGCTCTGGAGGGACCTGAAGCCCCTGTCATGCCCCAAGAAGAGAATGAAGCCAGGATGCTCAACAAGCTAAAAAGCTCCTAGGACACAGCTTGGTCCTGTCCCCTGCACCTCCATGTCACCAGCTTCCCAACCTCTCCAGGAGGGGCAGGCAGCACAAGGAGATGCTCCAGACCTCAATAACAGGGAAGTGCAGGGCAGTGATGCCATCCTGCAGGGGGGGGGACAGAAACAACTGCACCACCTCAATAAACAAATGGCTCATCTTGGAGCCTGCTGACACAGATCCCAACAAGATTTATGGGACAAATTCTGCCCATTTATCTTTGTGATGATGAATGTACTGAGATTTCAAAGCCAAGGCACACGAGTCCACCCCACACAGGTCCCTGTGCCTCTGTCCCAGGGGAAGAGCCCACTGCTGCCTCCCTCCTCCCTAAATACACACTCAGGGGTAACTTCTTACTTTAAAAAAGCTGATGCCACCACTTCAGTGATCATTAATTCCTCTGCTTAGCATCTGCTCTGGCACCATGTTCTGGTTCAGCAGTTTCTGCATGGTCCATGCTCGGAGCTGGGTTTTAGGAAGTTTGGAGAAAGATGGGAGTGGTACAAGGGAGAGAGCAGGGAAAAATTACTCATGCCCCATTAGGTTTGGATGAGTATTGGTAGAAAGTAAATCTATAGCCAACACCTAACAAATAGCCAGAAAGAGAAGAAAAAGAGACAAAGAAGTATTTCTGGTCCTTTGGAAGATGGTTTGTCTGAGATCTTAAGAAAAAAATTCTTTGGGGTGAGGGTGCTGAGCCCCAGGTTGCCCCCAGAAGCTGTGGCTGCCCCATCCCTGGCAGTGTTGAAGGTTGGATGGGGCTTGGAGCACCCTGGGCTGGCGGGAGGTGTCCCTGTGACTGCTCTCAAAGGATGGGGCAGGCTCCATGGTAGCTTCTGAGCTGGTTTCATGGGGGATGGGGTGACAGCCCAGAAAAGGCCCAGAAGAGAAAAATGAACATGCAAATTGGTGTCCAACATAAGGGTGAAGAAGGTTTATGGGGAAAAAATAAAAAGAATACTCAGCACACCAATTCAACCACCTTTCACTTTACAAATAAACATATTTGCAGATCCTACAGGAAGGTCCCCAGTGTGTTCTGGGGTGTGGCTTTAGGGTAATGAAAATAAGACTTTGCCCACTTACAAGTCATAATTATGGAAATATATAACCTGGACCAGCCCAAACCTCATCAAGGCCCTGCAAAACCAGTGTACACTGTGCTGGTGCTGGGACAAGGCTGTGGTGTGGCACAGCCACCACCGGTGTCCCCAAGGTGGCCAAGGACTGAAGCAGAACCCAGTGGTCCATATCAGTGCTGAGCCACCCCTTCCCTGGAGGAGAGGATTTATTAAACTACCAAAAAGCCAAGAGAAGGCAGTGAGGAAGCCATCTGCCTCCCAAGCACACTCCCTCCAGCAGAAAGACCCCTAGTCCCACCTCCCAGCCTCTAGGAGAGCCAGCAAGATGCCACAGGCAGAAAAAAAACAAACCTGTGACGACAACCAGAGGGAAGAAAATAAACTTTAAAGCTCAAAACACTTCCCCCAGCTGTAAAAACAAAGGCACAGTAATGACCAAACAAGAACACAAAGGAACAGCATGAAAAGGGGAGGGAGAATAAGATGGGGCTCGACCAGACAGTGCTTCCAAAAGGTCAGCAGCCTGTGGGACAAACCCACTGTCCCTTGTCCCCAGCCTCTCTGGGACAAGCCTACCCATGTCCCTTGTCCTCAGCCTCCATCCAAGCCCAACAACCCATCCATGCTCTGCAAGAAGCGGGGTATCAAGGAGGATCTAAGGGACAAAAATGCAGGGAAATGGGCCAAGAACAACATTAGCTTGAGTCAGGCCAGTAACAGGTGTCAGGGAGTTTGCTGCTTTTTGCTGGCACCTTGGATCAACGTGGATTTTGGAGAAGCACCTCTGCTACCCTCCTGGTGGAGAGAAACAGACCCAAGGGGAGACAGCAGCAGGAATCCTATTGTCACCTGCCAGCTCCATGGTGTCACCAAACCATGGCTTGGCAAAGTGGTGTGGAGGGACCACACTGGGACACACACACACACACACACACACACACCAGGAGGGACTTCATGCCCTGGGGATGAGCCCACATCTGGAGAGAAGCCACCCAGCAGCTGACAATAAACACCCTGCAGAGGAGCAAGGAGGGGGGTGACCCCAGAGGACCTCCCTTATCAGGACAGTGCCATGAAGCACCTTGGCCCCCCTCAAACTGTTTTTGGCCAGGAGGCTGGGGAACACACCCAGACACTGAGAACAAGCTCCAAGCCAGGGCTGCTGCATTTCAGGACAGAGCAAGGCAGTGCTGGACACCACCAGTGCCACCCAACACCTCTTCAGCCCAAGCTTAGGGAATGTCCCCAACACGCTGCTCCTCACCCTTCCCAACCTTGAAACTGCTGAATTCTGATAATTAAATACTAAATCCCGTGGAGTTATGAGGAGCTGCATCCTTGACCTGAACACCAGACTGGTGCCACTCCAGAGCCACTGGCTCAAAGCCCAATCGTGGGTCTACAGGACCTCTGAAGGGCTCCTGGGACCTCCCATTCTGGAGCCAAACTGAAAACACAAAGACAGCCCCGTAGAGAACTTTTACTCCTGTTCTGCACCACATGCACTCAGTAACATCAACACCATTGCTGCCACAAAACCATCTAAATTCAGTAGATACAGGCTTGTTCACAAGGCAAGGGGTTATATCCCATTAACCAGAAAGCTTTGGGGAGCAGAGCAAGAGTAAATCCACATCCTGTTTTTTTCCAGCTCATTTATTTTACCACAAAGTTGCACACTCATGAAAGACGCAGACACTTGACACTAATGCACGTATTGTTGACCAAAGAAAGAATTCATTTTGCTGAGCGTGCACGGCAGCTCAGTGCCAGTGAGGAATGAAACTCAATGGCCCTGGCTCCCCTGGGATGCTCCGTCCTGACCTTTCCTGTTCTGCAGCCAGTTGGGTGTTTTGCACACCCAGGCAGATGCAGGGAATTGGTGCACACACACCTCCCCCCCTCCTTTACTCAGAAGCATACACTTCCATTTCCACTCTGATTTGCATCTTTCCAAGTATTGTTTCACTTGCAAAGTAAACTAAAAGGATGGTGTCAGAGGCACAACCAGACAACTGTCCTGCTGGGGAAGAGAAATCTTTGCCCACTTGGTTTTCACAGAACAAGAAATTAGGGGAGGGGGAGGAGGAAGCCTGTTTGCTTATACCTGATAAAAAAAAAACAACAAACAAAACATAACAAACAAAAAACAACAACTAAAAAAAAAACCCAAACAAAAAACCTCAGAAGTTTGCAGGAGAGATGTTTCAGATCAAACACCAAGGTTTTCCTTGGCAGCCTCCAGAGAGCAGCTCCTGAGTGTACGTGAGCCCTTGCAGACACGCTCAGAGCCAGCAGGTAGGGAGGCCAGAGAGAGTTAAAAATTAGACAAATTCAAGACCATTTCCAAATACTGTAGAAATTACGTGGTGAAATGGCCAAACACACACACACACAGACAGTCAGAGTGGCCTTGGTAGTTTATTTGTGTGTCTTCTCTTCCTGGGGAGAGGGATGGTGGTTAATGACTTGGAAGCTTCACTGCTCCCGAGCCAGCAACTCACCCTGCAAAATTCCTTGGAAGGGGAAAAGAACAGATCCCAAGGGGCAGAGGAAGGCTGAAGCAAACAGACATTCAGGACTGTTTATTCTAACCCAAAGGGCTGCAATCCTGCAGGGTGCTGGGCAGCCCCGTGCCCTCCAGCAGCTCAGGATGCTGTAACGTGTCCCCAGGAGGATGATTCAGCCCACAGGAAGGATCAGCACAGAAGAATTGTTTGACACAATGAGAAAAACTTTCCCAAACAAAGTGTTCTCAACACCACCTGCCTGCCTCCTTCCAAGGGGCAAGCCCTGAGCTCCAAGTTTGATTCACAAATCACTTGGAGGCTGTGAGCACCACAGCAAAGATTTGGCTTTTTTGCCTTCCCCGTTCCCAAAGCATCACTGAGCACACTCTGGGGTCACAGCTCCCATCGTGTCCCCCAAGAACAAACTGGTGACACCAGCACATGCCTGATGCTGAAATCCCTGGCCAGAAGCACTTAAATTGCTGCAGAATCATGAACTTCAGTAGTTGGATATGCCCAAAATGCACAAGCCATGCTAACTAAGGCATCCCAAAGCAAATCCAAGTGCCAGCAGCATAGAAGGTACAGAGTTTGGGGGATCACTGCACATACAGCCATGGAGTTTTCCCTCCCAGGAACAAGTTCTTACAAAATTTGGTCAATGTGACATAGCATGGTGAGATATTTAACTTTAAAACCATTTAAGGACAGATGTGACCTATTTAAAACTCTGCCAAATATTTCTGTAATTGAATATACCATTGATTATTTAAATTGCATTAAATGGGGCTGCATTTGATCCACTTGCTACTAAGAAGCACCATTTCCAAGAACCACGACTCTTTTTTTTTCTCTTAAATATAAACACTTCAAGATGTTCACTCGTCCCTTCCCCTGAGAAGAATCCCCATCTTTGTAAAACCAAACTCAACGCCCAAAATTCCCCTTGTGCCCCCAAAGCCAAAAGGACAACTCACAGGAAGAGCTCACCTGAAAAAAATTAGAAAATCACCAGGTATGTTTCAAGGTCTGCAGAGGATTGTAGATAGTGTGGAGCCATCAAAGTTTCAACCTCTAGACCTCAGAAGAAATCAAAGATTCACTGCACCTTGGGTTTAGGCTGTCATTTACCCTCTGACACCCTGTTTCTAATCAGGCACTGGCCAGGGGACACCAAAAAGTTACTCCAGCCCCTTGTGCCCACCAAACCAGATCCCAACACCCACCTCCAAGCAGCACAACAGCCCAAGTGCTGGGGAAGAACTTAAGGGATTGAGCTGGTGGTGCTGGGCTGGGTTTTTTTTAACAATCTTGATCTGCCACCTGGTCTGCTGTAGGATGCTGTAGGATGCTGTAGGATGTAGACAAGTACCTGGGGCCAGCTGAACGGAGGGGACAGGGACAGCGGGTCCAGCTCCAGCATTGCCGACACATCCCATATTAAATCAGTCCCAGAGGTACAGTATGGAGCATCCAGCTCCAGCTGGGATCCATCAGCCCCTGCAGATGCCTCCTCCTGCCCTGGCACCACAACTTGCTTAGAATATGAGGCCATGGCTGAAGGAGCAGAGGTGAAGCCCATCCTTAACCTCCTGTCATCAACAGACAGGGCACACGGAGTCCCCCCCATTGTCCCTCAGGACAGAACAGCTCTCCCTGGGGAATCAAATCCATGGATGAGGTGCCAGCAGATGGCACTCACTGTGTAGCACTCCTCCTCTCTTTTCTAGGACCAACCAACACTATTCTCCTGCTTGTGCATTTCAAACCATTTCCTGGGTGCAATTCTAGCATCACCAAGTGTCTGGCCAGCAGGAGCTGGTCCTCCTTCGTCTGTTTTGGGTTTTTTTGTCTGATTTTAGGCTCATGTTAGGAAATATTTTTTCACTGAGAGGGTTGTCAGGCATTGGGATGGCCCAGGACAGTGGTAGAGCCCAAAAGGCATTTGGACCTGGTCCTTAAGGACATGGTTTAGTAGGTGACTGTGGTGTTGGTCAAAGGTTGGACTGGATGAGCTTGGAGGTCTCCTCCAACCTGAACATTTTGTGATTCTCTGATTCTGTGATTTCTCATGATGAAGAACAAAAAAGCCCTGAGAGAAATCCACTGCACCATTCCTAGGAAATGGCAAAGATCTTATGGCAAGCTGGTTTTATTCTTCTGCCTATTACAAACACTAAGGAGCAACATTTCACCTGATTTGCATCTTTCACATTGCCCTGGTTCAGGTTGCTGAGGGCTGGTGCAGACCTGTCAGGAAAGGTGGGAGTTGGACCCATGCAGACACCCAGCACCCATCCTGACTTCCCACCCCACCTGGGAGCCCTTGAAACACTTCACATCAGCACTCTGTGCTACTGAGAGGAACAAGATGGAGACAAAAGGAGAACTATTAGATTATCTTGTCTGTGTCTCTTCTACATGATGTTTCATTTCCTAGTGCTTTTGTCTAGCCAAGCAGTAACACTTCTTATCAGGAATACCAATAGCACTGACTTGTAAAATTGACCATTAAGAAGCTGCTCTGATATTTTGCTCCAAGCTTGCTTTCTCTTCATGACAAGAAGCTCAAAGGGCTTTTTTTCCCTTCCATGAATAAAAAGAGCTGCATCAGCACTCAACCTGTAAGAGCAGAAGCTCCAGGAGTCTGATGGGGACTCAAACCCCAGAGAGCTCCATGGTTTGTTGGGATGCTGAGAGCTGAGCTGCCTGGTCCAGCAGACCTGAGGGAAACTGGGTGCTTAGGATGAGAACTGCTGCCCTGCAGGAGAGTGGCTGCATTTTAAATTCAACTTTGGAATGAACATATGTGAATAAAAACAAGGGGGGGGGGGGAGGGAAATCCAGTCCTAGCCTCAGTGCTGTAAGGAAAATAAGAAGGATTAAAGTCATTAATGGGCAGCTCCCACCTCTGCTTCTAGGAGACCACGGGCCACCTTGGCCAGGACCAAGCTCCCTCCTGTTCCTCACTCCACCAGGTTCCTGAGGTGGCTGAAGGTATTGCAGCACTTGCTGCTCTAGGAGTCCTTCTCTTGAGCAAGTTCTGGGGCTTGCTGGACTTCCCAGGGGCTGCTGAACACATCAGACAGCAGGAAACCCAACGAAAATCAGTTCCCTATTTGGAGCACAACGTGCCCCAGAAGCCCCGAAGCCCAACCAGCCCAGGGCAGAGGGGAGGAGAAGATCTCAGCCAGCAGCTCAGCTGCCTGCAAGACCCCAGCTCCACACCTCCTGCCTCTCAGACCACTCCAGAGCCCCCCATTTGCTTTTCCCACTGTGGCAAAGGCAGCAGATTGGATGCTGGAAGGGACAACTCTCTGTCCCCCAGCTGCTCCACTGGACCCCCTCATCCCCAGGCAGAATCAAGGGGGTAACAAACCAGTTGGAAACCTCTCTGGTGCCCAGGAGGTCTCACATTCCAGGTGTCTGGCTCAGGACCAGCCTGGATCAGGACAAGGAGCACTCATCTACCTCTAGTGACCTCGGGCACAGGGGTTTCACTTTCTTATGGGAATTAATTCTGGGCTTGCACCATTCTGTCCATCCTACACATCCCCACTTCAGCATCACAAACCCGCAGTTGCTTCTCAGCATCCCAAGAGGAACCCTGTCCACTATGAAGCACACAACACACTGCCTCACTTACTTAAACACAAACCTACATTTCTATAAAACCAAGAGGCATGGGTTACCCAGACACAGCAAGACCCCTTGTAGCCCACCTCATTTCCAAGCAGGCAGCACTTGTAGTGGTTCAGACAAACTGGCTTCTTTCAGATTAAAACTAGATGCACACAAGCCACTCTAATTAAAGCAAATGCATCTCCAGAGAGCTGGGCATCAGTTCCATTTGTTTCTGAAACTGACTGAAATGATAACTACCCCATAAGTCCCTTATAGGGGAAGGAAACCCTACAACCAGGTTATGTTACCCATCCTAGCTCCCAGCTCCCTGCACAAGGACCAGTGGTCACCATCTCATCAAGAAACCCCCAGCTGGCAATAAATCCTGTGGAGTGCTGGAGCCTCCAGCTACATGATCTCTTCTGGCTGTGCCACTCTCTGCTTGCTTCAATAGCTTTTCAGGGACTCAGAGCTCTGCTGTGGGGGAAGGCAGGGAAGCAGCAGGGAAAGATGAGCTACTCTTGCAGATCCACACATCTTACTCCCAAAACAGGATTGTGTGTCCTCGAGCAGCATTAACACTCTCCACTCCTGCCCAAAAGTTGGGATGGTGCTGATAGGCAGGTACTGGGGAGGAAGAGAGGATTCCTGAAGCCTTCCAGCCTGACACTCCAGCCCAGCTACCTCCAGGGATACCTGGAGAGCAAAATTCCCATCCCCTTCACACTTCCATCTTCCCACCCTCTGCCAAAAAAATCCCAGAGTTGCCAGATGGAAGACCTACCCCAAAGCAGCTTGTTCTGGGATGTCATGTCCAGGGAGAAGGTGGGAGCTCAGGAGCCCGAGGAGCCCGGTGCCCCCGTGCTGAGCACCCCAGCCCCAAGCTCCAGCTCCAGCCCCAGTTCCAGCCCTCTCCTCCCACCCACCCGGGAGCCCCGGGGAGGAGCAGCAGCTCCCGGTTCCTCTGTCCCTGCCCACTCCTGCCTGCCTTTGTTTGGGAGACTATAAAGGAGTTCACTCTAAGGACAAGCCAAGGCAGTTAAAAGAAAGTTAACGAGGTTTATGGAGTGGATTAAGTTTACCAGGGGATTTTATGATGTGCTGCCTGGAGTGCAGAGAGCAACTGGGCAGCAACCCTTCCAGAGCAGGATCATTCCCTGGGTCAGCAGAGGGGGCAATGGGAAAGCTGGGGACAGACTCAGCTCAGTCTTGCTCTCATCCACAGCCAGTATCTCCTCACCACCCTTTCAAAGGGCAGGGTTGAGGCTGAGCTGTAGCCCTCCGGGGAGCAGAGCTCCCAACCAAGTTTGCAGCACCAGCAGCTTCTGGAGCAGTTGTTTGCCCTCTAACAAAAGCCATCCCCACCCAATCCTGCCTGGCTCTGTTGTGGTAATACAGGGTATTACTTTGGCACAGCTCTGGTCACTGTTTATTGTCTCGCTCTCCTTTATCTGTAAATCTCAAAGCATTTTATAAATGTTAAACCTCAATGCCTCTCTAGGGAAGCAAACTGTTTCTAACTATTGTACGTATGGAGAGACTTGGCCAAAAATTAGGGTAGAGCTGGAAATGCAGAGACCGGAGCTGAGACAACCTCTCCTGACACAAAACAAAGCCACACATATTTATCACTTAAATACCTGCCTGGACAGACACATCTCCAGCTATTAACCCCTGTGCTGCTGAACCACCTCTTGGAAAAGCACTTATGCTCACTAGGTCTGGAACATACAAAAATCTTTAGAACTGGCAATCCAAACCACAAGGTCTTACTCATCTTTGTTTTCCTCTTCGGGTAAAAAAGCACCAGTCCTACAGTTTCAGCTTTCTAGAAAATTATTTCAAGAAAACAGAACGAAAACCCACAATGTTTTACCAAATACGAAGCAAGCTGGGGGAGAAGTGCTGGGTTTGGGCTGACGCAGGAAGGGCTGAAGAGGCAGCAAGGAGATGTTGCTGCATGGGCTCTCAGGTTCCACAACAGGGGAACATGAGTCACAGCTCCCCATCTTTCCCCTCAGCTTTTTCATGCAAATCAGTGGAAAGGAACCTGAGGAACAACAGGGAGTAGGAACTCTTGTTTTTTCCCAGTGCTCCAGGGAAATGCTGCAGTGAGTATGGGAATCACAGAAGTGCTTCACTGGGGAGATCACTGCCTGCAGACTCCAGCTGGGGGAGAAAACTGAATTAACAGTGTCAGGGATGGGAAGGAGCCAGCAGGAGGGTGCCCTGGATAGAGGAACAGCAGCTTGAAAACCTCATAGGAACAAGAACCAGCAGCAGTGGGAGGATGCATGAGCTCCTGTGCCACCTGCAACTGCCCTGCTTGGGTTGTAAAGGCTTTGGGACCAGTTCTTACAAGAAAAAAGTTCAGTGTTTGGACCAAAGGACCTCCAATTTTGACCACAACAAGCAATTTAGAGAGGACTCCAGGAGTCTGCTGTGAGCTCGTGGCTCCAGACACCAGGTCCCTGAGATGTCTCAGTGCTTTTCTTTGAGCATCATCTCTCCACTAAGCCCAGGATCTGATGTGAACTCCTCCAGTTTATGACCCATGCCTCCTGCTCTGCACCACAAGAAACCTGGAAAAGTAAAGGAGGCTACAAATAGTCTGTAAAAAGCCCACAGGAGCCGTTTTCCATTCGGAGCTTCTCACAGCCAAGTGGCATTTCCAGCACAGCAGAGCTCCATTTGGATCAACCTCACACTTCCCTGGGGAGCTGAGCAGATCCTGGAAAGTCAGCACAGAGAAAGCAACACCTCTGTGCTGCTGGCCCCAAAAAGGGGGAGAATCAGAGAGAGGTCAGGCAAGCCCAGAGCCAGAGGGGCTCCAAGGCAGCTGATACCAACACCAAGGGCTTGTAGGCAGCTCGGCTAAAAACAGCAGCTTAAAAATAAATAAGCATTAAGTTTTGAGTTCTGAACGAACAGAAACCAAGAGGACTTCTGCAGGATCTCTGCTGACCACAAGGCAGCAAAGACTTCTTCCTCTTCAGCTGTTTTGCCCCCATCCTGGCTGCCCCACGCTGACCTCAGATACATCACAGCCCAGAAGCAGCTGAAGAAGGAAAAGCAGTCAGGATGGGCACCACCAAGGCTCCAGCTCAGCACCCCACCTGACCTGAAGGAAACTGGACTAAAGCAAACCTAAAGCAGGAGTCTTGTGGCCCAATTTCAAGCATGAGGATTCAAAACAGACTTGGGCTGTATGGTGGTGTCCTGGGTGCTGCTCCTCAAGGAAATTCAACCTGCAGCTCCCTCCCAGAAATCCAGAGCAGCTGAGGTCCCCAAACCCCCCACCCTGCCCTCTCTCTCCATTTCACACATCTTTATCACCCACTCATTTCCAGGGAAGGGCTTCATTAACAATGTGATGACTGCTGGGTCTTGCAACATCAGCACTGAATTAACTGCAGGCAGATGGACAAAGAGGAGGAGGAGGAGAAGAACCAGGAGAACTCCAGGACTTAGGGTGGACACTGCCCATATGGGACCACTGCCCCCGGGCAAGCTGCAGCAAACAGGAAAGGAGCCCAGGACCTGCATCCTCCATGGGGATGGAGACACCACTTCCAGCATGGAAATGGCTTTTGTCCCATGCAGCCCCCGGCTGATGTGAGACCTTTGGGTCACCCCAGAGACAAAAATGCTGAAATGGAGCACAAGGTTGCAATCCTGTGTGTGGTGGCCTGGACCAACCCTGCACCTGGGCTGCAGAGCATCCAAGACATCCCCAGCACAAGGTAACTCCTGGAAGGACACCAACCCTCACTCTCTGTTACCCATACTGGGGGAAGGAGCCTCATGCCCAGGCCTGGTGAGAGCCACTCCTGCCATCTGAAGATGCCCCAGCCCTCCACAGGCCACATCCCTCTCATTTTCCTGGGAGAGGTTTTAGAGTTAAAGCAACACCGGTAGTGGAATTGTCAGCAGCACAAATGCACATTCAGGAGGGGAAGATGTGGGGGGAAAGCATCCAACTGGTGAATATAATACTTGGAAGGAAAAGCAGAATTAAAAAAAAAAAATAAAAAAATGAGGGGGTGGTAAAAAAAAAAATCTCAGGAAGTCATCTAGTCATTCCTGCTCTTTGCTGAAACAATAGAGTCGGGATGCTGGCTAAGTTATAAATAATCCTGCTGGCTACACAACACAAATACAAGACAGGAGCAGGGTAACTATCAGCTCCATGGAAAGTGACTCATTACCTTCTCACAGCATATCCAAAGAAGGGCAAACGCTGTGGCCCTGCTCCTGGGGCTGGGGCTGTGCAGGGGCTCCCCTGGGCAGGACCCCCATCCCGAGAAGGGCAGGAGCAGCTTTGGGATCCCAACCCCACACAGCTCCAAGCCCCAGGCACAGGCTGGCAGGGCTGCCTCCAAACCAAAGCAGACCACATAGGCTCAAATTGGGGAAAATAATGGGAAGCCACCAACTCCACAACATCCTTCTCTTTTTTCAGAAAGGAAGTTGGCACTGCAGGACTGCTGGGCTGAGATGTTTCCCAGATCCCTCCTCTGAAAGCTGAGCATGAGCAGAGGGATGAGTAAAGCCCATGCACCTCCAGAGGCACCTGCCCAAGGGTACCTGGCTCCCTGGGCCTGGCAGCTCTCAGGAGGAAGGGCAGAGCCATCTCTTTGGGCACCCAGGATAACCCCACTGTCACTCCAGGGCTGCGGGTGACCACGGAGCATGAGGAGAAGCAGCCCCAGGACCAGGGTGCTGTGCACATGGGGATGGTAGCAAGGAGCCTTCATGCCAAGAGTAACTGAGAAAGGGAAAGATCTTCCCAAGTGGAGACTTGGATAACTTGGAATTGATATAAATTCTCCCTTTTTTTTTTTTTTCTTTCTCCTTTTTCTTCTTTTAAGAAAAAAAAGGCAAAAGAGAGCTTCCTGACTTGTTATTCCATTACCCAAATCTGGAAATGCAATCATTAGTTCAGCTGCATTAACAACACACACACACACACAAAAAAAACAACAAAAAATGTCTTAAAAGATTGAATTGATGTCCAAGGGGCCAGGAGAAAGGAGAACAAAAGTCACAAACCTGTGGCAAGCAGCTCCCTCTGTGAGCACCATGGCCCAACACCCCACCAACCCTCCCAAGCCAGATTCACAGGGGCAGAGAATGGGAAATAATCAGGATATGAAGTGATTTTTAAGGGATTTTTTTGCCAGGTAGGTGAGGCAAAAGGTTACCAAGAGCTGTGTGAGCACACCCAGCTCAGCAGCCTTGTGCTGAGCTTGCAGTGGAGCTTAATTCAGTTCAAAGACATCTCAGACAGGAGAAAAATCCATCTGCCAGCCCAGGGGAAGCTCTGAGAGACCTGGGATGTGCTGCCAGGGATCCAGAGACTTCACAGCTCCTCAGGAGCTCTGCTTCCAGCAGTGAGATTCCACTGCTCCTGTTTTAGGGCAGGCTGGGAAAATGAAATTATCCTCCCCATGGCTCTGCTCTGGGGGGCTGTGAGCCTGCAGAGCTGGACTGTGATTCACCTCCTGAGAGAAAAGGTGCCTGTTGATACCCAGGTCATGTTTAAGTCATCCAAGGATAAAATAAAATAGAAAGCAGTAAAATCAAGAAATCTTCAATAAAAATCTGCGAGGACTGAAGCCCAGAAGCAGGAGGAGGCTCAGCCACAGACTCAACTCCTTGAGGCTGCCACCCAAACCATGAGGCTGGAATCCCCTCTCTCTGGGGAGCTGAAGCCTCTGCACTTCAGAGGACAGAGGAATGTCCACCCAGCAAGACAAGATCCACTCGGGTTTTAAAGGAAAGGTGTGAACAGTTTGAGCCGTGGCAGAAAAAAAAAAAAAAAAAAAAAAGAACCTTGCTTTACATTTCGCTCTTTAAAAATGGGGAAAAAAACCCCAAAACAAACAACAAAAAAACCCCAAACCAACCCCATGTGACAGGGAGGCACATCCACCTTCCCACAGCCTCTCAGGCCATTCATCATTTGGATAAAATCCAGTTTCACATTGAAATTCAGCTGGACTTTCAAATGCAAATACAAGAAGAAGAGCAACATATGGTAGAGGTTAGGATGTATTTTTCCTAATTAAATGGCATACTGCTGTTTTGTATAACAATGTTAATGGGGCATTAAGAAGCCTTTGGAAGAGAGACCACCTCACTTGAAAAAAAAAAAGCCCCAGAAAGCAGAAGGGGCCCAGGACCTCCCTGGTCTCAGAGGAGGGGGCTTTGTCACTTGTCACAGCCAAGCCACCGGTGTCCCCGTGGTTGGGGAGGATGAAGCAGAAAGGCAAGAGGTGAGAGGCAACACCAGTGTCCCAAGGCTTGTCCTGCAGGAGTCTGGCTGTCCCCTGGGGCACTCCTGGATGCAGCCACATCTGTGACCAACAAGCCCCACAGTGGAGACCTGGCAAGGCTTTTGGAGGGGGAAAACCTCATCAGCTCCTTGTGACCCAGGGAGGAAGGATGGGCACAAGATGCTTTGAGACCTTGGGCAGCCCCCACAAACCCTGCTGCCCCCAGGAGATGCTGCCAAGAGAACCCACAGCTCCCTGCTGGTCCCCAGAGCCCTGCACAGCCCATGGGGAGCACCCCCTGCTCTCCTGGGAAGTTCTTCCCATTTAGGATGGGCCAAGGTTTTGTAGATGACCGTCCTTTGCCACACTTGATACGAACAAACCCACCTCCAGACACATCCCAGGCTGCTGGAGGCTCCTCCCCAGATGCTCTGAAATGAGCCCCATTTATTTATTTTCAGCCCCTGACTAACCACAAAGACTCCTCTGCTAGGAAAAGCTTATGGCACATTAACTTCACCTCCCTTTTGCTCCTGACGCAATCTCCTACTAAATTTAGAGAAAGATGTTGCCTTAGGTCACTCTGGAGGTGGGGATGTGATTCTCAGGGTTAACAGGCAGATGGGCAGTAGGTTGTTTTTTTTATTATTATTTTTTTCTTTAGTTTTCTCCCTGCTGGCTTTGGAGCTGGGCTACCTGAAGAGTTAATTGAAAAATTCAAGATTAAAAAAAAAAAGAAAAAAGCAAAGCAGCAGGCAGGTGTCCCAGACCACCTCTTCCCTTCCTTTAGTGGAAGAAGACATCCTCCTACCAGAAACATTAACTGCAGTAGCAAGAGCATCAAAAGAGCTGCTACAAAAATTCTCAAGAGCTGCATCAAATCTTCACTGACAGTTCAGCTCTTCCCTCTTCTCATCTTTCTTCACATGTATTTTCACCCTTCAAGGCCACCAGGGACAGACAAACCCAGAATCTCTATAACCAGATGGCAAAACTCCCCATCCTACCCCAAATCCAGGTTGAACTGGTTTCAAGACAGCAAAACCCCAAATGGGCTGCTCCTGCTGCCCCGAGAGGACAAACTCCAGGGAAAAAACCTCAGCCTTGCCCAGCTTTTTGGATCTATGGCCAAAAAAAAGAAAAAAATTGAGACAGACCAAACCCTGGGGCACGACAGCATCTTCATACACTTCTCCCACTCTGGGTGGGGAGGTTGGGCTGGTCCTGACCCATCTGCAGATGTCCTGGTGACAGGAGAGCTCTGTGCTTGCCTCAGGTGATCTCCAGCCCTCACTGCTCCCAGCCCCTGTACAACTAAGCATTCAGCACCACAATATACTTCACACTGTATTTCATGCCTCATTTGGCAACAAAATTAATTAAACTTTAAGTCAACACTGAAGGAGTGCAGTACCTTTCTTCCCTCTGTGGCACACATATAACTCAATTTGTTGAAGCTAATGCACTAATCAAGACTTGCAGAGTATTTGGGAGCCTTCTGGCAGGAGGGCTCTGAAGCCTGTGGCCAGGGGCAGACCCCCAACCACGCTGGGGAAATGCCCCACTTTCCTCAAATGTAATTCCCCCCCCAAGCAGCAGCAGGAGGGTCCAACAGGGATCTGTGTCCAGCCCAGCACATTGCCTTTAAGTCTTTTTTGCAGCCTCCAAGCTGCCTGGTAGCTGGGAAGCAGAACACCAACCAGCTCAGGGTCCATCCTAACCTCCCGGCTTCATCAGTCTGGGCACACATCCAGCTGGGATGGGGAAATGCTGCCCATGTCCCTTGTCCTTACCACACAGGGACAGGTGGCTGTGCCAGTGCTCCTCCTGAGAGCCCCTGGGCTGCCACCCCCTCGCTGTCTTCCTGGGATTTCTCAGCTATTTGGTGGTGCTGGGAGAGGGCGGGATAATCCCGACCCACACGGCTGGGAATCCCAGAGACAGACACTGGCAAACTTTTTGTGGCATAACTGGGACAGCTGCCCTGGCCTCACATCCAGCACTGCCCCTCCACGAGACCCAGATCTCAGGAAGACAACAGGGAATGGGCTGAAGCTCTGCCAGGGGAGGTTTAGGTTGGATATTGGGAAAAAATTCTTTGCAGAGGGGGTGCTCAGGCATTGGGATGGGCTGCCCAGGGAGAGGTGGATTCTCCATCTCTGGAGGTTTTTAAGAAGAGACTGAATGTGGCACTGAGTGCCATGGGCTGGGAACCACGGGGGGAGTGGATCAAGGGGTGGAGTTGCTGATCCCAGAGCTCCTTTCCAACCCGCATGATTCTGGGATTCTGAGATGGAGGGTGTTGAGCAGCTGCCAGTACCAGGGGGGTGAACCCCACTGCTTCTGCACCCAGAGCAGGTCAAACAGGGTGAGCAGAAGCAGCAAGGAACCTCAGCAGGGAGAGGGCACCAAGACAGAAGAGAAACAACAGGGAGCAAGCAGCAACCCAGGGTTTACTTGCACCATGATCCCAACCTGCCCCCAGGAGCACAGCACAGTGTTCCTCAGACACAGCCCCACTGCTGGGGCAGGAAACCCAGAGTAGGTTTCCAGCAGCTGGATCAGCTCCTCCTGCAGACAGCCACTCGTGCCACAGAGCTGCCAAGGGCAGACCAGCCCAGTTTACATCAGCATCTCAGGAAGGGATGTGGAGTTTCCCTGAGGTGGCTTCATCTGCTCATCCAGTTCAGTCACTGCTCCCTTCTCATGCTCTCATGAAGCCCAGGGGATCAGGACTTCAGGGGAGGGGTTAAATAGATATCAGAAGAGGTTTAGATTAGATATCAGAAGACAGTTCTTCACCAAAAGGGTTACTATAGACTGGAACAGGCAGCTCAGGGTGGTGGTTGAATCATCACCCCTGGAGGTGTTTAAACACATGTGGATGTGGTGCTTAATATGGTTTAGCACCAGACTTGGTAAAGTTGGGTTAATGGTTGGACTTGATGATCTTAAAGGCCTTTTCCAACCAGAACAATTCTGGGATTCACTCTGATGACCATGGGGAGGTTTGTATCAACTTTCTCTTCTTCCAGATGAAATGGTCGATCATCATCATCTTCTCACTTATCAAAATGTTGCTTGTGAATAACATCCCTGTCCAGTTGGGTTCTGAGTCTGCTCTTGTGTTACGAGAGGACTGAAACTATCACCTTTCACAGTCATTTTGGGTGCTAGCAGAAAAGATGCATTTATAGCATCCTTTATCTTTGCTAACACTGGAGAATGTAGTACCAGATTAGAGATGAGACCATCCAGACAAAATAAAATCCACACTAGTCATTAAATCCATGCCCTTAAGACACTCATTTGCTGTCTCAAAGAAAAAAAAAAAAATTATAATCTGAGTTCACTACATGGAAGCATTAGCAATGGAGATGCAGAGTGAGTGGTCACACGCAGGACACGTGCTGGATAGGGGCACCCTACAGAGCATGCAGAATTTGAAATTAGCAGCAGCCAGGTCCAGCAGAAACGCTTGCCAGACCTGCTGGGCCACTTCCAAAGCCATCTCTCCCCTTTGGAAAAGGCACAACAAGCATGCAAAGCCTGGAGCTGAGATGCTGAGCCAAAACCAAACAATTCCATCCTCAGCCCCACACCAGCACGTGCCACGTGGGCAGTCCTGGGTGAGCAGGATTTGAGGGGGGCTGAGGCACCCAGAACCAACCCCCAAGCTTGCTGCCTTCCAGATGATCACTTGCCATGACACTCCAAGCCTTGCAACTGAGAAGACAGAAGGACAACCAAGGCAATGACATCAGGCACACAATTAATACTAAAATGAGAAACTCTCACTAAATGAGAAGCAGGTGCTTGGGTTTTTTCATGTTCTTTTGAAAGGCAGAAGGTTCACTCCTCGTCTGGCTTCATCTCAGCCTTAGCCCAGGCAGGGCACGTGATTTTTACATAAGATTGTCATAACCCCTGGAGCAGGCACAGTTACCAGAGCACTGAGTTGCCTCATATAGGGAGGGAAAAAGCTCTGCGGGCAGGACGCAGCTCTTCTGGCAGAGTTAAAACTGTGCTCAAACACGGTCTGTGTCAAATTTGCAGTTTCTAAACAAAAGCTGTCACTGATCTCAGTTACAGCTTCAGTTCTCTGGCACTCCCAACATTTTCCCTGCTCTCTCCTAGTTCAGAATCTCCAATCCAGCCAGGAGGACTCTTCCTCAAGAGTGGGAGAAGAATGAAAGAAATCCCAAGGTCTCCCCTGAAAACCTGCACGTATTCTTCCCCCTGAAGCTGAACACACACCAAGACAGGGACTGGGTTCTATCTGTTGGAGAAGCACCAGTGACCCAACAGCAGAGTTGGGCTTTTCCTGCTCTTCCCAGGCTCCCTCCAGTGTGTCAGTGAGAAACAGGCTGTGCCTCTGGGGGCAGGACACCCTCCATTCTCAGCCCTACCTGAAAACTGGAGGAAAAAATAAAATTTGAGAGATAACAGAGAGAGGCTTCCATGTTTCAACCTTACTGCAAAGGTACAGGAGACACAGCTGACGGGGAAGCCCCTGGAACAGGAACGAGCACTCCAGGACAGGAGGATCAGAGATGCAACTGGGGTGTGACACTGGATTAAGGGAGTCAGGTGTGAAGATCTTCCCCTGCCATTTGTTCTCCCACTCTTGCTATTTCCTGCCCATCCACACTCCCAGCTTTTGGGCCCTCCAAACCTTTTTTTCCCAAGTCCTGCTTGCTGTACCCTGGTTAACGGGAAAAACAGGGAGCAGAAGGGGAGAGGAAGGAGAACAGGAGCTTCCTGAAGGCAGAGACAAAACCAAAGTAGAAAGATGTTTAACACACCTGACTAGCACGTGGGAGACCAACTTCACTGAGAATCCTCCAGGCATTGTTACTGGAAAGGTTGGGATGGCAGCACCAGGAGAGGTTCTGCTGAGGGCAGGTATGGAAATTCTCCAGGGGTGCAGAGAGCAGGGAAGGGCTGCAGGGATTGTCTCTTTCTAGGCTAATGAGACCTCACAACTTTGCAAGCTTGACTCATCCACAGCAAGGCTTATTTTCTTTTCTATTTTTTTTTATTTAAACTTTGATAATGGCTAAAATGTCATTTTTACTTTGAAAGAAACAGTCACGCCACTAGGCAAGGCAAATAGATTTTTCTGCTTTGCCTTTTTTGTTGTGGTGGCTTTGTGTTTAGTGACAGATTTGCAAGCCTGCTGTATGGGCACGCAGGCAACCACAACATAAACAAGCAGCCTGAGGTACACACTTTAATGGAAAGTGCCAGTTTTAAATATCAAGTCACATATTGTGCACCTCATGTCTGCCTTTCATCATCTATCAAAATAGCAAGCAAAGCACATCACTCCCACTTCAGCATAAGCAAAACATGTGGGAACTCGAGGCAGTTAGTAGGAAAACGTGATATATCTTTACTAAGAAAAGCTCCTGCTTTCCTCACTACAGTAAATAGTTGCTAATGCTTTTCTGCAGCCTGAAACTCAGTTGCTGACAGCCTGGTGAGAGAAATGCTGCTCTTGGCTCTTCCCAACTCTCTTAAATTTTGATGCTTTTGCTGCAGACTGCCCAGCCAGCTGCTCCACAAGTGAAGTGGAGCACAACTGGGTCCACAGAGCTCCCAGCTGGTGCCCCAGACCCTCCCCTCCCCACCTTGGAGCTTCCTAACACAGGGCTGCATGCACACACAAAATAATTAAATCTTCAAACAGCTCACCCATAGCACCAATTAAAGAGACAACCTCATCTTTCACAGAATTTATTACTTTCAGTGCTGTTGCCACAGGTATCCAAGTTTGAACGTTGTTTAAAGCAGGCTTTCAAAGGAGATACAGACTCACCTACCTCCAGGGAGAATGCATTTACTTTGTTCAGTAGACTATAACTTAAAATTTTTTACATGCACCAGCTTGTAACTCTTTGAAAAACTCCCTGGTTAGCCAGCTTCAAATGTATTTCATGAACTTGCCCCGATCAAAGCAATTGCCTCAACAATGAGCCTCATCTCACCATCTTAGCAGCAAAAAAAGCAGCAAACAGATTCTGGGGGTGGAAATCCCAGCACAGAGCAGGAGGGGACTCTGCTTTCCAAACCCACCTGAGTGACCCCGAGCAAGGGAGCTCCCCTCAGCACAGAGCAAGCAGGAAAAGACATTTAATAGTGAATTCACTTACTCAAAAGGATGGGGGTAAAGCTGCTATTTGTTGTGAGCTGAGCTTTTATGTGCTGTGAGCAGAATCATCTGTCAGCAGAAGGCTGCCTGAGCTCCTGTTTCACGAGGACACAAACCTGGCATCCCACACTGTTCCCCATGGGAAGGGGAGCTGGTTGCACACTCTCCATCTTAACCAGGGATGCAAAGTGCTGCTCACTGCTCCGGGAGATGTGTTACCTCACACAACCATTTGTCTCATTTTCACTTCCCTGCTGCTCAAAGCTCCAACCCATTTGCTGCAGCGAGGGGGCTGCTGGCACCCACAGACCCTGCTTAGAACTCCCCAGACACCAGGTCACTGCCCCATGCCACAGTCAGCGATGCCACGGCCCAGGCTGGGAAGAGACAATGAAACTTCTTTGCCTCCTGCCACTCCTACTGCCTTAATGGCAATTAAAAATGGTTATTTCCATGTGAAATTCAGCACGTGCTGCTTCCTGCTGGAGGCAGAGTTTAATTGAGCGCGCTGGGAGGGAGCTCGTTTCCCATCAGATCAGCCATTTCTGCACCATGACACGGGAGGAGCAGAGGACATGGCTTGCAATGTTTTGCTCCTGCAAATCATAAACAGTTGAGCAAGGAGACGACAAAACCGCAGCCCTCTTGGGCCAGGACAATGGGCACACACTGAGCATCCCAACCGAAATAAAAAGCCCGGCAGTGAGTGACGGGGCCTGTGCTGGCAAACACGAGTTGCATCCCCAAGCTCCAGGAAGACCAAGTTCCCTGTGGTGACCTATATGTGCTATAAATGCTGCAGACACGGCTTGCATGACGTCAGCTCCATCCTAGTGGCAATTGTTGGGCTTTGCCTTGCCAAGAAAACGCAAAGCGGAGGTGCTGAATTGTCCAGGCGGCGGGGTAGCTAAACCAGTTCCTCCCTAGTGCATTTAAGGACAGAAATGAGGGAAACAGTGGCAGTGCTTAAAATAAACCCAGGAGACAATTATAAAAGCAAAAGGATCTCAAAGCTGGAGGGCTTGTGTTAACACTTTGAATTTTCCTGGCCTGGGAGAGAGAAGGAGCCACCGGCACAAGCGGCAGCAGCTCATGCCATATAAAATGGGATTTGAAAAGGATTTGAATTTGGGGCTAGTTTATCACTGCTGGTTTTTTAATAGCATTGTTTCAAATGACTGTGGTACCCTGGGGGGTTGGACTCAATCTTTTAAGGTCCCTTCCTACCTCTAACATTCTGTAATTCTTTACCAGCTGGACTTTGGAAGCAAGAACCTCACTGTGGCAAGTGGGCATTCTGGCTGGGAGTCAGCAGGGTCACTCAGTGCCTTGCTCCCAGCTTTTCCTGGTGAGGAAAAAGCCTCAAGTTAATAGCTCCCCCAGAGAGTAAAGAGAAGAAGAGCTAAATACTGCCCCAGGATTTCCCTGAGGAGAAGGGAAGTGACAAGTGTGAGGTCACAAGTTCACATGTCCAAGGGTGGGCAGAAGCATGAAACACCAATTTCACTGGCACATAAGACAGCATCAGTTTATTGTTACTAAAATAACCCCAAATAATGAGATTCTGGCACTGTGGTGCCCATGACCAAGCTAAGACTTAAGTGAATTGGTGTTTGCTTCTCCTTTCCAGGCAGAGGGACAGCCATGGGGGGGTAAATGCTGCACTCTCTTTATCAGGGGTAGGGGAAACTGACTGAACAGAAGTGTCTGAAAAACAGGAGGCACATTAAAGATGAAGCCCAGGCCTTCCTGCAAGGCAAAGAGATTTAGGGAGCTAATCTCCAGGTCCAGATTACAGCATGGCTGCAAGGCCCTCTGCTTCCTCAGCAAGTCCAGGTCCCCAAATCCAAGGACCATCTGCTCTTGACCTTCTGATCATATCAGAGTTTGATTACAATTAGACTTCAAATCAAACTTTAAGAAGGATGGCTGACTGTGCCTTTGAGGGTGAACAAGTATCTGAGTGTACTTTGCTGTCAGATACTGCATTAAGCTAAACCAAGATCAACAGCTATGAAAACAACCACTTGCCACCATCTAGGGCCAAGTTTAGACACCTTGGCCCCTTCTAACAGATGCAGGGCACCCCTGTGTGGGGCACATCTCCTTAGTGCCTTACTGCAGTTATTCACCCCACCAGCAAAAATCAATCGTCAAACATTTGGGATCAGAGAGAAGTCACAAAGCTGACACCCAGACAAAACACACCCTCCACTCTCCAAAAACGAGGCTGAGGACAACTGGCCAAGGGATAAATCCACTTCTGGAGCAAAAGGCTTCCCTTAAACCAAGCCAGAGATGCATTTCAAACCCAGGATGCCCATGGAAGTGTTGCTGCAGAGCCCCGAGACCGGGACAGCAGCGATTGTGCAACTGCCTTCAGTGCAGTTGTATAACATCACTCCTCTGTTTTTATGAACTGCTCACAGTCGGACTCAAAAAGCAGCAGCCCAGAGGAAGGGTGGTGTCAACATTACCTTTCACTCACCCGAAAGAAGGGGAGAGGGAGGGGGAGAGAATAAAAGCTGTTGTGTTGCTTCGGCTGCTGCACAGCCCAGCAGAGGGGGGTCGGGTCGCTGCACTGGTCGGACCGCTGAGCCCAGCTCCCAGCCTCTCCTCACTGGCCAGCACCATAAACCCAGCAGCCAAGCCAGCCTCCCAGCAGGAAACCAGTTAATGTGAGCTCGCTCCATTACTATTCTCTCACCAGCACACAGAGCGTTTTTTGTGGATTACTTTAACAGCAGAAGTCACACACAGGAACACTCGCTGGAGAGATCGCTTTCCATCTGGGTTAACCCAAGAGTTTTCCCTCCTCCAATTTCCTCCAGCGCCCACTCAACAGCTTCTCTCCGTGTAGAAATGTTTGCTTGAAACCATCTTGACATGCAGCTAAAAAGCCCCGTCTGAAAACATCAGATTTCCCTCGCCAAGAAGGGCAGGAGCAGGGCAAGGCAGAGCACACCCATCCCGTCCTGCTGCTGCAGGTTGCCCCACAGCAGCATCTGCTCTCCAGAAATCCCACCCCAGTCTCCAGGATGCCATCCGGTGTCAGGACACCCATGTTCCATGTAACCAGGAGTTTCCTTGGATAGTCTGAGTTGGCACAGGGCAAACAAGGTCAAGTTTTAACCATCCACAAAGCATCAGAGTATTTCAGCAAGGACAAATTTACTGTGTTTCCTGCATGCCAGGGGCCGCAGTGATCCCAGCACAGAGCAGCTTCCCTGGGCATCAAAAGCCTGGCAGGGCACCACACCATCCATCTGCCCAGCCAGGGAATTCTCCACTTCAGCTTCAAATTGGCCAATGCCACATTTCCCTGTCAGGCATCTAAAGCCACGTGCCCTGCAGAGTCTCCTGCTGCAGCCGGACCGCCCGCCCAGCTCCTGCCCACAGGTGCTCTGCTCCCAAAGCCCTTTGGTGCTGGCACCTCCTCAGTGGGCAGATAGGGCCACCCACTGCTCCTGGGCAGCAGGGCCAGCTGCTGGCTTCAGGGACAAGGTGGCACAAGGGAGGCTGTGCTCAACCACACCCCAGAACCACGGTGGGATCCAGTTTGGAGGGTGGTGAAACAGCTCCATCCCCCCTTGATGCCCACAGCGTGGCCATGCTGCCTGGAGGCATCTGGCCAGGAGGACTTGGCAAAGGTCCCTTTGGGAATGCAGAGATCCCAGCCAACCTGCTGAATGAAGAAGACACTCAAACTACACCAGAGCTTCCCTTTAGGCAGCTGAGCCCCAAGAATTCACCACCACTATCGTGTCTTCTTGGTGATGTACAGCAAAAGTTTTCCAGGGCACAGGTCTGCAGACATGCATTGGTCCAGGCAGCTTAAGAGCCAAGCATCAACTGTCTGCTCTCAGGCTGCTTCAATCAGAGTGGCAAGACAACAACCTTCAGCTCAGGTACTGACTGGAGACAGATCAACAAAAGCAGCTTTGCCTACCCAGAGACATGTGGAGCAACAAGGAAATCATCCAGAGAAACAGTAGCAAACCACCAGCAGAAAAATGCATAACACACAAAACTACAGAAACTTCTCCTACTGGGCCTCTGGAAGCAAACACAATTTTATTGCAAGACACATTATGGTGTTAAGGAAAAAAAAAAAAAAAAAAAAAAAGATGACAGTACCTGATCCTCCAAACTGAGTGCTCGCTAGGGTTGTAGGTCTGTTTTTTCCATTAGCCACTGGCAGGGGAAACATCTAGAAAAATAAGATGAGAGAGAATGGAAGAGAAAAAGAGATTTCAGTATGTTAGTTTTACTGTGCTGCTGCAAAGGGGTCAGATTGGACAGGCGGGGGTGGGGAGAGGGGGAAGAGAAGCACTTTACTGATGCAAAAACCTTTTCTCTCCTTGTGTCCCTGCCACACAGATCAGCTGCAGGAGGGACAGGAGAGCACTGCAGCTGTGTGCTAATGTACACACACATTCCTACGTGCATAAACTTCTCCTGTGTACACAGTGTGTCTGGTTCCTTAAGGTACAACTGAAAACCATCCAAGAAGCATCACTGCTGTGGTCAGAACCAACTGTTTCTTCCCTAACTTAGTCACCCAGACCCAGACCATAGGGCTGCGGAGAAAGGCCAACTCCATTCACAAAAAGCTAGCAGGAAAACACCAGCACCCTGCCAGGTTTGTTTTATCCCCCAACACCCCAGCACCCACAGTGGTCCAGCTCTCATCCTGCTTTTCCTGTGCTTCCAGTGCCGTGGGGGAAGATGACCAAACCACAAGCTCTGGTGATGCTCAGTGCAGGAGCCTCACGCCTGCTCCAGGAGGGACAAACCCTTCAGGCTCCTGGAGCAGCTCCAGCCCCTGCTCCTTTGGGGGCTCCTGCAGCACCCTGAGTTAACACAGCTTTGAGTCTGGGGAGGTATTTAATGCAGGATTAGAGAGATTCACATATTGTACAGCACCAGTCAGTCTGGCTACTTGTCTGCTGTACTGCTGCAGCTTCAGTATCACAGCTAATGGTCTCCTGCCAGGGAGCTTCCCCCCAAAATACTGCACAGTTCATCAGCTAACCTTTATAAATATTTTTAATGTAAGTTGGGAGGGTTTCAGAAGCTGTTATTTAAAAATTTATACACACCTGCATGCAGCAGAAAAGAAAACTAATTCTTCTCCACACAAATGGAGCTCCAGCCAATAAAACAACTGGTGGGAAAATGCTTAGTGAATTAACATTTTAATATCCTCTTACTACTCAACTCAAGATACTTTCACCACCAAGTCATTTGAATTTTTATTATTTTAGCTTTGCAATGTCTGAGTAACTCAAAAGTTTAATACTCTGAAGATTAAACAATGTAATGGCACAAGAGCCTACAGAAATGGAGCATTTCATGCCCTGACATAGCTGATGTCTGGCTGTGGTCAGAAACATTCCTTTGTACAAAGCCGTCTGCCCAGCTTTGTTTTTACAAATGTTGGAGAGGAAAAAAAAAAAGAAACACAACACTTAAATGTGGTAGAGATGCAAAGAGAGCAGTTAAGAAACCAACTACCATTCAAAAGAACACAAATTTGTGATCATATACATCTGTGCACACACACACCTCATGCGTACGGGTTTTATATATAAAAATGTATTTGAATAAAGGTGTAACCTGTTGGAAAGTACCCAGCCTGTGTGTGGGACAGCCACTGGTGCCAGCAGGCACCTCCTGGCAGCTCCCTCCCTCTCCCTGCACCCTCACTGTGAAACCCACAGGACGGGGGCTCCCCCAGCACCCTCAGGTGGGGTTGGGCTCCAGAGTCCCTCAGGGTGGGCTGGCAGCCCTAGCATCATATACACCTTGTTTCCTCAGGAAGTTGGGCTAGAAACAAAAGAAAAGGCTGACAGCACCAAAGACTTGCAGCTTACCTTCCTCTGAAACGTGACAGCTTCTCCCTGCACCACCACCTGCCCCTCCCCTCACATGGTAGTGCTGTTTTCTGCATAGATCTCCTGAATTACTAAAAATGGAATTTACATGGCTGATCCCCCAGGCTGGTGCTCCCCAACTCCTCCTCCTAAGGTAGGGAAGGAGATGGAGTGGTTAGGAACCCCCTTGCCAAGTGGCAGTTCTGCACATGTGAGCATGGGGGGTGGGACACTGAAACGTAAGGGCAGCAAACCAAACAGCAAAACTCACCACCAACAAAAAGCACTGCTGGCTCTTTTTCACAAGCATTTCTGCTTAACACTTGCTGATGCTGAAAATCCCAAGGTTTGAGTGGCAAATCCAAGTGGACAAAATAAGCAGCTTTGTTCCATTGTGACACGAGTGCTTTCTACTTCTGCAGAAGAGGTGGCTCCCCCCCTGCTACCTCCACTCCCCAGCACACCCCAGGGATGCCTTCCCCATCCCTCCCCTCCTCCTGCTTTGAGAGAGATCCCTCCAGACTGATGCAACACCTTCCTGCTCTCCCCCACCCCGGGGATTAAGGAATCACAGACCCTCTTCTACACGAAGCAGTGATGCTCAAGCAGTTGACCCTCGCCTCAATACAGGCTTTTAACACCCTCATTGCTTCCAGCTCCAGGAGGTGTTCTGAGGTTTGTTTCTTTTTCCATTGCTGCCAGTTTGTTTTTCCAACGAGGAATGGGCTGAAGCTGCCTGGAGGAGCCTGGCACAAGTCAGTAGTGAAGTGCTGGCTGCCTTGGCTGCTGTGTGTCACTTACAGGCAAAGTTCATCCACCCACTGTGAATTTCCTTTCTGCATTTAAATACTGCTTTAAAAATAAATGGGGGATGAAGGAGGAGAGGAACCAGAGCTGACATGTACCAGAGAGACCCAGGCATTGAGGAAGGACCCAGACATGAGTGTCTGAGGAACTGCAGTTGGGTCATTACTTGGCCTTTGTTGGATTTGAATAATGTTAGATTTAAATGGTTATGTAAAATCCCCCATATTAACTCACTGTATTTGGTTTCTCAGGTCCTCCCTGACTTCTGGCAACAACTTCTGCGTACCCTCAGTTTCCACTCCTTGCAAAGAATGTCTTCTCCATCCACTTCTCCCAGGTTAAAGATGCAAATCCAATGTGTGGAGGCAAACACCAGTACCCACCACCAGGGAGGTGATAGCTAGGGGAGCCCACATTTTCAACAGCAAAATAGTAGGTAAGAACAAGAATTTGCCAGACACAAGTAACAATATCCAGCAGCACTTCATTGGTTGTGTACTTCTATCAGTGCATCTGTGTTTTCAAATTAAATAGCCAGTTTTCACCTCCTCCACTCTGCCACCTTATGAATTCCAGGCTGCACCAACCTCAGGCCTCAACTCAAAACCTGAAATCTGTTTTGCAGCACGGGAAGTATCCATCTGTTAATTTAGGGAGAAGAGGGAATTTGACTCAATAAACATTGCCAGTAGGATCTTTCATGTGTTCATTTAAAAAAGACCTTCCTGACTACAGCCCCAAATGTCCCCTGTGGAATGAAATCCAACTTTGTGACCGATTCACTTCTAACAAAAGCAAGAAGTCTTATCATGAGAAGCCATTCACTGAGCCCTGGTGGGAGCAGGGTACAGGGCACGGCTTCAGCATCCTCCAGCATGTCAGGAGCAACAGCAGAGAGGGCAGAAGGAGCCCTGCTTGCTGAGAACAGTTTGGCTTCCACCCCCAGTTGGGTGGCTGGAGCCATAAGTGCTGGCAGGCACAGAGAGCAGCCCCTCGCAGAGACATCAGACAGCAGGTCCTGTGTGACTGCTCAAGCCCCTGCCCACCCTTCCACGTCTCACCCAGCTAGAAACCCACCCTGACAACCAGCATCCCCGCAGCATATGGTTAATACTCTGCTAATAATCATGGCTGTTAACAGCATCTCACTTCTGCCAGAGACCTCGGCTGGCACGCAGCCGCCTGCCTCTCTCCAGCTTGGCAGCCACGCTCTGCGGCACGGACAGGAGCTCAGTACCATCCCCGTGCAGCCTGGGCTGCACCATCCTGACTCTCCCTGAGCTCCCCCACCAAGAAACCCATGATTTCTGTCTGAACCTTCCCCAAATTCAGCCCCACCAGCAGCATAGGACAGCTGAGACACTGGCTGGGACAACCACCCCAAGCCCTCCTCTCCTGACAGCGTGGGCAGAGGGCAGAGCCTGGCACCTGGGGGGGCAAGGAAAATGCCCCCAAACCTGATGAAAAGGTTTAAGCTGGCAGCTTGAATCTATATGCAGGATGCTTTCTCGAAAGCTCTCCTCCAGATTTGCAAGCCCGTCCTGGACTACTGCCAGGGAGCAGTGGTGAAAGAAAGCGTACAAATTACCTGCACTTTGGGGCAATTATAAAAGGTAATTTGTTCAGAGGCAGAGGTAAGCACGCTGCCGTGCACACCCCAAAGCTGTGATCACACAGAGCTGAGCATTTGGCTCCAGCTCACTTAGATGCACATTACAGATTCCTTTGATTTTCACCCATAGTGGGCAAATGACACTGGCACAAAGCTTTGGGCAAGTGCTTTGCAGCTCAATAACCCCCCAATCTATTTACTCATTCAAGAAAGCGAGAGTTTTTCTTTTCAGGGACTGTAAGCCCAAATTTCTAGCATCTCACACTGCCACTTACTGACCTCACCAACTCATGGGTGTCTAGACAGCCCCATTAGGACTGCACCTTCAGATTCACTCATGGCAAAACACAGCATTGAGCTGGACCACAGACTATTGAGGTTGAACATATTTTCTTAGGAAAAAAGGAAATACTGATGTGAAGCAAATGCTTCCAGCTGCTCTGAATCTCTCTGGTCTTCCCTCCCATCTACTCTCTTGGAGAGGAGTCGGGGACCAAGGTTTCTCTGCTGCTTATTCAAAGAAAAATATAAATATACTTGGAAGAGTGAGCTTTGTGGTGAAAAAGCCTGCACCCCAATGACACCAGGGGGGAGAAACCCTCAGAGCAGCCTTTTTGACCCATGCTGTGCACAACAAGCTTCAGCACCAGGATGGAGAGTGTCCACTAACCAGGAAGTTTTCCACTTCAGCTCCTCACCCTTCAGAAGAAATGTTAATATTCCCTTTATACAAACTCAGGAGAAGGAGAAGGGGTATGTGTGTGTGTGAGGAGGTGAGTGTTCGTGAAATGGACCTGGTTCTGTTCCAGCCTGCCCAGAGCCCATGGGCCAACTTATCCTGGAGGGAACATCTTTGAATCATTGCTGGCAAATGACATTTGCAGGCCCTGACCCTGCAAGCAGCCACCCCTAGTGTCACTGCTGATTGCATGAGCGTTACACCCCCTTACACTAACACAAAGCAACTCTGGTCTTTTCCAGGTTTACACCAGCATAAGAGCATTGGAACTGAACTCAAATAAATTCAACTGTTGGGTGCTGATTAATCTTCAAGGACAGAAACACTCGTGTACAGAGGGGGCAGGTCAAGACCCCTCCAGGGAACACAGCTCTGACCATGCAAATGAGGATGGTTCGTTAAATTTGAAAACAAGATCTTGGGTTTGCTCTTTTAAAAAAACTCTTAAAAGGTGAGTGGGATTTGAATTTTTTTCAAAGGGGGAGAAAAAAGCAAAGTAGGAGCTCCCAGTGCAGTTCTGACCAGGGAGCAGATTATGGGTTACTGATTCAAAGTGCAGCCCCAAAACCTGGCACTTCTCTGAAAGCTCCAAGGCCCCACCAACCCACAGGACCTCTGACCATACACCACTCCCCAGGACAGCCCTGAAAATATTCTGTTTTAAACACATGCCATCACTGCAATCCCCCTACCAAGCATAAAACATTCTGCTGTAAAAACACATCAGTGGTAATTTACAGAACCAACCTCCCAACAGAAGCAGGAAACTGTGAGAACTGCACCTCTCCTCTTGAGGAATTGCTCTTCAGAAGACTGAAAACCCACCACTGACCCCCTCTCCAGCACAGAGCCCTGCTGGGACAGGTACAAGTCCCAGCTGTATAAAAAGTTTTATTTCCCACTGCTAAAGCTCAGGACTCAGGTGCAGAAGAGGGGCCAAGCCTCAGCACTTCCCACAGGCTAACAGGCACCAGGACTGCACATACCCCTAGTTCTGCCCCTACTTTTTTACCCCCTTCTCCAACAGGTGAGAAATCAGCTCAGTGAGGCTGGGGAGAGCCACAGTGGTGACACTGATGCTTACTCCTCCTCATGGAGCTGTTTTTTTCTATCTTTGTGGCTCACTCCGAGTGCCATGAATGTGCAGCACACAACAGAGGAACCCAACACAAAGTTATTTTCTTTTTGAACACTCTCTCCTTTCTACAAGTCAACTGCCAACAGCAGCCAGCACCACTGTGGCAAACCCAGAGCACACTCTGTGGTACAGACAGACATTCTGGGGACTAACCCCAGCTCTGCTATGACTAGAGGGGACTTCTCCTCCCCCCAAGCTTGTTCCACATCCTTTCTGGGGGAACTCTTGGGTCCTTTTTCTTTTAAAATAAACAGCTGCTAAAGATTTCCAGGCTACAGAAGAGCAGAGCATGGGGAAACACGATTGTCCAACTCCGGCAAAATAACGTGTTAGAGAGCTTGGCCACTTTTCAAACTGTGAACAAAATAACCTGTGGGGAGCAAAGAGTTTAACAGCCTGGATCTGGGGAGAGGGAAAAAAGCCTGCTAATCAGCTACTGAAGTTACATCTTTGGGTGGGCTTTAGAAACAAACCACCCAGCCCGTTTCACAGTCAGGATTTTAAACACCAGAGCACAAACTCCGTTGCATTTCCCATCCAAAAAAACCAAAACAAAACCCAACCTACCCTCTCTGCCTCCCTTCAAGGAAGCAAACATACTCTGCTGAAGGGGGGGAAGGGGAGAGGAGAGGGCAGAGGCTTTGCTTTAACTTGAAATAAACAAGTTGCAGCACATGTGCACGCAGACAAACACAACACATCTGAAACCCATCATGTCCAATTTAACAGGCTCACATTTCCTCCCTTCTGCAGCTCCAAACACTGCACACAAGCAGAGCCCCGGGGCCTTTAAAGCCCCCCGGCCGTGCTCACTTACCATACTGGAAGTCCAGCAGGTCACTGAGCTCTTTGTCTGTCCAACTGCAGCCATTCTCTGCTGCTGCTGATTCATACTCCCACAGACTCAACAGTGGCAGTCCTAGAGAAAGCGAGGGGGAGGGAGAAGGAGTATTTTAAATGACTAGAGCAAACTACCCACCCCATTGATGAATATTTTAAAAAAGACAACAGGGAGAAAAGGGGCGAGTAAAGAAAATCCCTTGCACGTCCCCAGCAATCCAACTCTCTGCTGAGAGCACAGTTGGAGTCCTCACAGAGCACCCAGAGGCAGGAACAAGCGGTCTATTGACCAGACACACTTGTATGTTAGTTTTTTGCTGCCAATTCCACTAGTTCAGGCCAATTCTTGCTCCTGGCGTGTGGCGAATGAAGAAGAAAAAAAAAAAAAAAAAAGAAAAAGAAAGAAAGAAAGAAAGAAAAAAGTCAACTCATTTATCAAAGGGTTCAGGGCCAAGTTATCACTCAGGCGCTTGTCTGGCTCGGCTCGCCCCCTCTCCATCCCCACACTCCTCCCCGCAGGAGGCTCTCTTGTCCTTGCCTAGTTTTGTTTAGGAAAAAAAAAAAAGAAAAAAGTCTGATCTTTTGCCTCTTTCCTTCGAATTGCTGAGCACCTGCAGCTGCTTTTTCAGGGGCTGAAGTTGGGGATGCCCAGCCAGGCCCGTGCCCGGTGTGAACTGAACCTCTCAGCTCCTGAAAGAGCCTGGAAAAAAATAATTTTTGTTTTCGGAGGGTTTTGCAAAAATAAAGCCTCCAGGCAACCTTGCACGATAGGTAAACATTATTCTTCCTAATTTTACAGATTATTTTTTTTAAAGGGAGACTGATCTTTTTGGCCAGCTCACTATGACAGAAAAATATTTCTTTGGGAGGGATGAGGAGAGGCCTGGGATGAGATAAAAGATTCCTTTTTTGGGCTCTTTTTTTTTTTTTTTTTTTTTAGGAACTAATTCATGGTTACAAAGGGCAGCTGGCCAATAATTTTAACTCATTAATCATAAGGCTAAAAAAAAAAAAAAAAAAAAGATGACAACTCCATACGATCCAAAGTGTTTGTAGGCTGTGCTGGCTCAGCCACCACATTTCAGTGAAGTTTTTAAAAAAAAAATGCTGAAATCAGCCCAGCATGTACAAACTCTTCGCCCACTATTAAAAAAAAAAAAAAAAGCCAGGGGATTTTTGTTGTTGTTCTTTTCTTTAAAAAGCCTCTTTAAGGGTCAGCAATGCAGCTGGTCAGGATTTTTAAAGCAACTTTACCGACCCATGCCGCGGGTGGGCTGGGGATGTCCAGCTCGTCCCGTCGGAACCCCAGAGACCCCCCCGTGCCACTGGCAGAGTGGGGGGAGGCAGAACCATTATTCAGCAGCCCCCCCAAAAACCCCAGATCCCCCGGGACCACCGGCAGCCCTCGCCAAGATCCCGGACAACTTGAACAATTACGAACAAATTCCACTCGGGGGTTGATTTTAATATCACTCCACACTCCCTCCCCACTCCCCTCTTCAAACCCCTAGATTTTTCTCTCCCCAGCAAACCCGGGACGGCCAGTGCCCCTGCCCTGGCCCAGGAAGGTTTTATCCGCCCCGCACACAAAGGCCGAGCAAAAACCTGACCCCGGAGGAGCCGGGGGGCCCCGCCGGAGCCGGGCTAACGCGCAGCAGATGTCCGCCTCTCCCCCCGTCCCGCTCGGGTTTCCTCCGGCGGGGCCCGCCGGCACTTCTCGCCTCGGACAAAGGCTCCGCCGGCCCGAGCTCTTCCCTTTCCTTCAACTCCTGACGCGGCCTGGCCGGGCCCGGCTGCTCCAGGACACACGAGAACCCCACCGAGCCGGACCGGGCCCAGACAGGCGGAACCGGGCCGAGGGGAGCCCCGCCGGGTGGGGCCTCACACGTCCCTTGGGCTCTGCTCTGCCCTCCCCTCCCCCGACCCCCGTGCAGGGAGGCCAGAGGGGACGGCTGTGGGGAGGGGGTCACAGCGGGCTGAGCCCCCGAGGCGAGGGGCGGAGGCGGTCCCCGCAGTCCGGCCCGGTCACTGAGTGCGGTGGAAGCGGGCAGACACCTCCCCCACCCCTAAAACGGGGGAGAGCGAAAATGCCCCGCACGTATCGGGACCCCCAACTTCTGCAGCGCCCGTGTGCCCCGAGCTGGGCAGGAGCCGCGGAGCCCCGGGGGCAGCTCCTGGGAGGAGGCGGAGCGGGGTGCCCGGCTGAAGTTGGCGGCGGGAGCCGGGGACCGACCCACCCCCCCGGGCAGGGAAAGGGGAGCCCCCCCACCCCCTATTCCAGACGGACCCGCAGGCGCTGGGACTCCCCGGCAGGCCTCCGCCGTTACCCGCCCCCCTTCTCCCGGCCCCGGCAAACTTTGCCGAGAGCCGGCGGCACCGGGACAATAGAGCCGAGCCCCGTCCCGTCCCGCCGCTGCCGCTCCGGGGAGGGAGGGGGCCGGCGGCGCAAGTGCCTGCAGGCAGGGAGGTGGGGAGAGGCCGGAGGGGCTTGGGGGGGGAACGGGGAGGCTGCTCCAGGACCTGCAGCACGCGGGAGCGCGTCTGTATTTTATTATTTTCTTTTATTATAATTTTTTTATTATTTTTGGTTTTTACCTGTTCCGGGGCAGGCGCGCACCCGCCGTGCGTGCGCGGGGGAGGGGAAGCGCATGAAGGTCCTGCGGGCCGGGGGCACGGCGGTGGGCAGCGGGCGGGAGGGCGGGCGGCGGCCGCGGCGCCCAGGGCCGGCGGGCGGCGGCGGCGGCCCCTATTGTTCTGGCGCCGCCGGCGGATACAACGTAGCGAAGCGGCGCGATCGCCCCGCACCGGGCGGCGCGTGCGCCCCGGCCCGCCCCGCGCCCCCGCCTCCCCCCACGCCCTCCCCCTCCTCCTCCTCCCGTCCCGCCCTGTCCCGAGTCTCTAACGCTGCCGCCGCTCCGCCTCCCGCTGCTGCTGCCCCCGCCGGCCCCGCACCCTCCGCATGGTCCGCCCCGCGGCGCCGGCAGCGGGAGGCGCGCGCTGCCCCCTCCCGCGTCTCTCTGCACGGACCGCCCCTCCGTGGCGGACAACCCCCTCCCCGCTGTATCCCTCCGCCGCCCACACAGGTGGTGGTGGCGGGAGCACTGCCCCCTGCACGCTCCCCACTCGCCTCCCCTGTCGCTGCCTCGGTGGAGGAGGCGGGGTGGCAGCTGCTGCGGCGGGGCAGGACCCCGCGGGGGGAAGGGGGAGCGGCGGGGTCCCCCCGCACTGGTGGATCTATGTTTCCTGGCGGAGGAGGACGGGAGTACGCAGTCCAAAGGGGCGGGGCCGGAGGGCCGTGACGACACGGGAGCTCCGGGGAGATGGACTGATAAGGCCGCGGAGAGCCGTCCAATGGGAAGACGCCGATACTCGGAGTGACAGGCGCCACGGCCAACCAGGACGCGTTGTGCTCCAGTCCCCGCCCACCGAGTGTGCCGGGGGGGGGGGGCCGCCGGTTCCCGTCGCCTCCTGCTGTTCCCCTCGCTTGGTAGCGGGGCCTCTGCGGGGTCCGAGCTGCGGGGGCGGCCCCGGGGCGGGGGTCTCGCCCTGAGTCCTCACCCAGAACTCGCACTCAGCCCCAGCCCCTCGCAGCGGGACGGTCCCTGGGGCCCTGCAGGACCCGGTCCGGTTCCGCCGTGCCCACGGGTGCCCCTGACCCCCTCGCGGTGCTGGGACCCTCGAGTCCCCGCCACGATGCAGCCCCCGGCCCGGGGCTACCGCGGGGTCCAGGCTGTGCTGCGAGGCCTGAGTTCCCCGCACCCCTGCCCGCACTGCCCGCACTCGCACCTGCCAGCAGGCCCTGGTGCTGCGCTGTGAACTCCGTGTTGTGTGTCCGTGTCTGGGGCTCTCCCTGCCCGGCTCCCCCGGCAGCCGGTGCCGGTTCTTGGCCGCCCTTTGGCGGGCGCTTTGTATCAAAGGTGCCGCCCGGAGAGCCCGGCACCTGCTGGAACCGCACCCCGGGTGCCCCGGTGCCCCGTAGCTGAGGGAGGGAGGGACCCTGCGGCTTCGGGAGACCTTGTCCTGCCCGCCAGGGACCTGCTTGTCACACCGAGGCTGCCAGCCTGCTCGGTGGCTTCTTCAGATGTCACCTGCGAGGACGGGAGATGGTTTGGGGTCTCTCCTCACCCCGTTCCAGGTGACCCCGCAGGGCTGAGCCCCTGCTCTGCACGGAGCTGGGTCAGACCGGGCAGGTGCCAGGGCTGGGTGCCTGTGGGTGCCGTGGGTGAGGACAGGGACTCGTCCCGTGGCCTCCACTGGTGTCTGGTGCGGTGCTCGGAGGAGCTGGGCTGTGGCTCCTGCCCTCCCAGCTCCCCCTCCAAAGCCCCTTGCTCACCCAGACTGAGCCCCCAGGCCCTGAGTTTCAGCTGTCACTTGGATCTTTTAAGGCCGTTTGGCTTTTTTTGGCTTGTTTTTAAAGTGGAAAGAATTGCATACATTTAAATGGACTCATCTCCTATCACCAGACCTGGATCTTCCCACTGGTGGGAACAGCCCCTGCCCCAGTTCAGCAGGGATGGGGACACTGGGCTGACAGCAAGGTGCTGGTTGTCACAGCCATCTGGGACATGCCAAGGGACAGCCCCTGGGCACCGCACTGCACGCAGCCATCTGCACCCCCGGGCTGAGCATCCCCCTCATCCCTGCTGCTCCCCCAGGCAGCCCTGGGTGAAGAGCTCAGTGGGTGTCAAGGTGTGCAGGGCATGGCTGGGACATCATCACCTGCAGCTGCCTCTGGGATGAGCAGAGATGCAGATCCTGCTACAGAAGGAAGGGGAGAGCTGCCCCATGCTCTGCAGGAGGGAATTTGCCTTCTTCTCCTGCATGTCCTCCCTGTGGGGTGGCTCCTTGGCTGCTGTCCCCCCTGTAGCCCCCAAAGCCTGGGTGCTCCCCCCTGCTGTGAGGCACAGGACCAGTGCTTCCCCTTTCCACCTCCCCCCAGCACAGAGCTGGAGCTGCAGCTTGGGGGAAAAAAACTGGTGATAAAATATCAGTAAGTGAGGGGGGGAGGGAGCAGGGGTGCCCTCACCACCCTCTGCAGCTTTTCTGCCTCCCTCTCCGGGGATTCCCCTGGGGCAGAGGAACCACATCCCTTTTATTCCTTTTTAACCGTGGCCCAGG
This sequence comes from Calypte anna, assembly GCF_003957555.1. Classification (NCBI taxonomy): domain Eukaryota; kingdom Metazoa; phylum Chordata; class Aves; order Apodiformes; family Trochilidae; genus Calypte; species Calypte anna. The sequence continues at coordinate 501,425 of NC_044273.1, forward strand.
GGCTCCGGGCAGCTCCAGAGCTGAGGGCTGGGGGTGCCATCCTGCTCCCCAGGCTCCCTCCTCATCCCACTTCCAGGAAGGTAAAAAACCTGGGAGCCTTGCTGGTCACTGTCCCTGGGATGGATGCTCCAGACAGGAGCTGCAGGGCTCGGGGCCAGCTCCCTGGGAGTCCCCGGGCCAGGGGGTGTTGGGAGCTCGGGATCCATGCTGGATCCAGGAGACTTTAAGGAGCAACTTTGAGTTCATATTTGCATTTAGTCACAGTGTGAGTCAGACATTCCAGCCCCGGCTGCCGAAATGCCTCAGCTCTGACTTCTGATTTCCCATTGCATCCTTGGGTTGGTGCTTTTTGTTTTGGTTTGGTTTGGTTTTTGCTTTTTAGAATTTTTTTTTTTTTGATTCCCGCCCCTCTTTTCCTTCCCTTTCTCCTCTTTTCCTTCTTTTTCTCTTTCTCTTCCCTTTCTCTCTTTTCTTCCCTTTCTATTTTCCTTCCTTTTTCTCCTCTTTTCCTTCCCTTTCTTGCCTGTCCAGCCCCATTTCAGTGGCAGGTTGGGTTCCCATGGGAGCAGGGGCAGTGCTGGGCATGGGGCAGCCACGATGTGGGGAGAACAAGGCAGAGGGGTGGGCACGGACATCCTGGGGAGTTTATTTCACCTTGTGGCACTGGGGAGCTAAACCCTGCCAGGCATGGGGGGATCTGAGCCAGGGATCCCCACACATCCCCCCAGCAACAAAGGGACACAGGGGGGGACAGGAACCCCTCTGAAGCCACCAGAAGATTTCACCAGTGAGTTCCCCAAAGCAGGGCAGAATTTGGGGGAAAAAGGGGAAGGAAATGGGTGAACCCTCCAGGAAAAGCCCACCAGATCCTCCACTCCCTTGCAGGGGACGTGTTGGGCTTACACAGGTTTATTTGTCCTCAACAGAGTGCCAGCTCTTGATTTGAAACGTTTTTAATTAAAAGAAGAAAAAAAAAAAAAAGAAGAAGAAAGAAAAAGACCTGGAGCTCAGCCAGGATGGAGCAGGGGAGCTGCCCCCTGCCCCCCCAACCTGTGCAGGGCACTGGGAACACCCAGCCCAGGCCTGGGAGCTGCTGGACCCCCCGAGCTGGGGGCTGGGGGAAGGAGATATGTTGAGTATTTGGCCAGAAAGGCAGTTTTGTTTTTGGTTTCCTGAATGATGCATTCCACATGGCATTGCATCACGCACAGCTGTTACATCACTTTAGCCAGGAAATTTAAAACAAGTGGCCTGGGCTGGAAGTGGTGGGTTAATTATTATTTATGGGCAACAATAACAACAACAAGGGGAGAGGGAAAAACCTCCATTTTTTTTTTTTTAAATAAACCCACCCATCTCTCACACTACAGTGGTTTTGTCCTCCCCAGCCCCCCCCCCCCCCCCCCCAGCCTGGCTGCCACGGGGATGGGCTCAAGGGAGGCTTTGAGCTTGGCTTTGAGTTGTCCAGGCAGCTGGGCCAGCCCTGAGGAACCCTTGGGCTGTGCTGTGTCCCTGTGTCCTCCCCATCCCAGCCATGGCAACACCCCCTTTCCACGGACACCCCTTTCCTCAGCTCCTGGCTGAGGGTGGGTGCTGGCTGCTCATGGCCAGCTGGGCAGGGAGCCCATGGGTGTCCCCAGGGAGCTGTGGGTGGGATGGGGGTGGCCTTGGCATGGCCCTGGTTGCTCCTCCAGACCTGGATCAGGGGTTTCAAGCAGCCCCCCCCCCCCTCCCACCCAGTATGCAGGTGAGGAAACTGAGACAACAAAGCAAAGGGCAGGTGGGGAAACTGAGGCAAAATTCAGCTCTGTCTCCACAGGCACTGGATGGGCACCCCATGGGATGGAGGGGAGGCAGAGATTCTGGTGCCATGGCACTCACTTCAGCTCAGCTCCCAGCCCAGACCTGGGCAGGAGAGAAACTTCCCCACCGTGCACTGGAAAAGCTTTGAGGCAGCCCACAGGAAAATCCAGCGGGGAATTTTTCGGTGCTCAAACCCCTCACTTGGTGCAAAAGTTGAAAAAAGCAAAAATGTTCCATCCAAACACTGCCCGGGTGCATCGGTGCTGACAATCCCTCCAGCTGCCTCCTCCTGCTGCTGCTTCCATTCTTCCCTCCATCACCTCACCTGGAGGAACATTTTCCAGCACACAGGAGGCTGTGCCATGCAGGCTGGCCCTGGGGAAAGCAGTCCCTGAATTGTCACCTTTAGATTGTAAAGGAAAGGTTTAAATTGAGTATTAGGAAGAAATTCTTTGGGGTGAGGGTGCTGAGCCCCAGGCTGCCCCCAGAAGCTGTGGCTGCCCCATCCCTGGCAGTGTTGAAGGTTGGATGGGGCTTGGAGCACCCTGGGCTTGGGGAGGTGTCCCTGACCATGGCAGGGGTGGCACTGGGGGGGCTTTAAGGTCCCAAACCAGTCTGGGATTCTGTGTTTGTATGAAATCCCCCAGGCCTACACCCCTGGGGGTTGAGGGTTCAGTCCCCATGGCAGAGCAGAGCCTGAGGATGGGGGGGTTCTGGATGGGGGGGTGTTGGTGATCCTGCTGGGGGAGCTTGGAAAAACTGTCTTAGAATCAACAAAAACTGAGCCGGGGTCAGGAGGGGGCCCTGGGCAGGGTGTGCAGGAGGAGGCAAAGAGGCATCCCCGGTGGTTTCCCCTCCCCGGGCTGCTGCCTCCGGACATGAAACCCTCTGTAGGTGTTCACCGGGGCGGGGAGCCCGGGGAATCTCCTCTAAATGGAAAGAAAAGGCCCCCCCCGCACCCGAAGATCGTCTTGACACCTCCTCTGAAGGGGAAGGGGATGTCCCGGGGTGCCCCAGGGGAGCACAGTGGGGATGCAGGGGTGGAGGTTGCTGCTGGCTGGTTTTGGGCCTCGATCGAGTGGCAGGGGACATTTACGGGTGGGCACAGCAGCTGTGGGGCTGGGGACACTTGATGAGCCCCGTCCCGGGGTGCCCCCCACCCCTGCCATGTCCCCACGGGGCCACCAGCCCCGCAGCAGTGGTAGCCCGGGTGCAGCCTGAGGTGTGGGGAGGGGGCCCAGGGCAGGGGGGAGGGTGCAGGAAGCCAGATTAACGGCAGCCAGGGATGAGATCTGGGGCAGAGCCATCTGCCAGGCGTCTCCTCTCCAAATCTGGCTGCGATGCCTTCCTCAGATCCCCCCCCCCATCCTACCCCCTGCAAACCCACACCGGGGGGGGCTGTGGGGAGCATCCTGGGGGGCAGAATGGACCTTGGGGTGGTGAAGGGGCTTTTCACCCATATTAAATCCTGGATGTGCCTTTTGTTCCCAGGGGCAGCCACTGGCCTGGGCTCCCATCTCTCCTCCAACCCAGTTTTCAGACACCTGGAGAGGTCCTCTCCTCTCCTTCCTCTCCTCTCCTCTCCTCTCCTCTCCTCTCCTCTCCTCTCCTCTTCCTCTCCTCTCCTCTCCTCTCCTCTCCCCTCTCCTCTCCTCTCTCTCCTCTCCTCTCCTCTCCTCTCCTCTCCTCTCCTCTCCTCTCCTCTCCTCTCCTCTCCTCTCCTCTCCTCTCCTCTCCTCTCCTCTCCTCCTCTCCTCTCCTCTCCACTCCTCTCCTCTCCTCTCTCTCCTCCCTCTCCTCTCCTCTCCTCTCCTCTCCTCTCTCTCCTCTCCTCTCCTCTCCTCTCCTCTCCTCTCCTCTCCTCTCCTCTTCCCTTCCCTTCCCTTCCCTTCCCAAAGGGAGGTGCTGGGGGGGCATGGGAATTGCCAGGATCGGGCCCAACCTTGCTCCGTTCGGGAGGGGAAGCCCCAGCACCTCGGTTAAACTGAAACAGGAAAATCCTGGGTGCTCAAGGTTCTCCTGCAAAGCACCCAGCTCATGCTTGGAAGCAGAACTGGATCACAAATGTCTGGGAAGCCCCCAGCCCCCCCATCAGCTCCACTCCACTGGGTGGCAGAGCCAGGAATCAGTGAACACATCAACACCTGGGGGGTGGGGGGTGACCTGGGGCTCAGGGGACACCTCCCCCCCCCTGTTTGCAGTCACCTCAGTTTAACGTGGCAGCCACCAGAAACCTTCCCTTATCTCAGCATCGAGCATCAAAGCCAAACGAGCACCGGGTGCCTCAGCTTCCCCTGCACCCATGGGGGCACCCGGGGGGGCACCCACAGGGGGTGGGCACTGCACCCCCTCTGCTCATCCCCAGGGGAAGGGCTGCTTGGAGGGGGCACTGCAGTTTGCCAGAGGGTTAATTCCAGGGAACAGGGAGTGCTCCCATCCCTGCACCTCTCCTTCAGCCCCCCAGGAATGGAGGCTGAGGTGCCAGGGATCAGCACAGGATGTGTGGCAGGGGCTGGAAGGGACCTCTGAAGATCATTGAGTCCAAACCCCCCCCTGCCAGAGCAGAACCAAAGCTGGGGCAGGTCACTCAGGAATGCAAAAAGCTCCAACCTGCTGCTTGGCAGGGAAAATGTCACCCTGATTTATAACCTGTTGTTTTCCTTTTCTGGTCTCTTATAAACCAAATTATTGGCGATTTTCACTCCAGAATAAGGGAAGGAGAGAAGGATGGGGAGCTCAAGAAATCTGCAAGCTCCTTTCCCTGGGCTCTACCCCCCCAAGCCGTGCAAGGAGCATGGGGCAGTTGTTGGACTTTACTCATCCTTGGAGTAGCCAGTTGCTGTTTTCTGTGTCCAGCCAGAGCTGGACAGGGACACAAGGGACAGAACAAGAGGAAATGGCCCCAAGTTGTGCCAGGGGAGGTTTAGGTTGGAGCTTGGGAAGAATTTCTGCCTGGAAAGGGTTGTCAGGGCCTGGCCCAGGCTGCCCAGGACAGGGCTGGAGTCCCCATCATCCCTGGAGGGGTTTCAGAGCCCTGGAGATGTGGGGATGAGGGACATGGGGTGGGGGTGGCCTTGGGAATGGTTGGACCTGATGATCTGAAAGGGCTTTTCCAGCCAAACTGATTCAATGGTCCCAGGGAGCTGTGCCCCCCCCACAGCCTTCCCTTCACTGTCTGCAGTTCTGCTGCCTGCTCCAGGGCCCCCTGGGCTGGGGTGACAGTGAGACCCAGCAGGCAGGATATCACCTCAAACCTCAGGAGGGGGGTTGGTGGTGGGGGTGCCAGGGCTGGTGGGGATCCCAAGTCACTGTGTGTAAACACGGGAGCTCCTCTGCCATCCATCCTCTGCTCCTTGTCTCCTGGCCTCGGAGAACCTTGGGGCCCCAGGAGGGAGGGGACAGGACCCGGCCAGGACTGTGCTCTGGTGGTGACAAGAAAATGCCCTGATGCCCTCAGGGGTCCTCCTTGGGGCAGTGGCACCAGGATGTCCCCTCTCAGATCCCATGCCCCATGCCCCAGCTCCAGTTCCCTGTTGGAAGCCACACTTGCCATATGACCTTTGCCCTCTGGCCACCAACCAGCCACCCTGGCCACCTCGGGGAGGGGCAGGAGGGGCCGGGGAGGGGGCTCCTGGGACTGCGAGCAACAACTTTTGTGGCTTTGAAAGGAAGAAGAAAGCCCCGTGTCTCCGGGGAGCAGCTGCTCCTGGTTGGCCGTCTCCTTTCCTGCTTTTCTTTTTTTTTAAAAAAAAGAAAAAAAAAAAAAAAGAAAAGAAAAAAAAAAAAAAATCTTCTCTCGCCTCGACCACAGCGACGCTAAGATGGAGCCAGTTCCCTCCGCCCCCCCACCCGGCTTCCCCCACCTTCCCCCATCTCCCACCTCCACCGCAGGGATGACAATGACAGCTGCAGGGGGTGCAAGGGGTCCCTTCCCCCCTTCTCCTGCACCCCTTCCCCTCCCCAACCCTCTCCTCATCCCCAGCCCCCTCCAACCCCAACCCCAACCCTGAGCCCCCCGAGCCGGGCTGCAGCCTCTCGCCTTGACATTTGAAAAATGCCAGGCTGAGCAGGGAGACAGCAGCTGCAGGGTGGCACCCAGCCAACTATTTCGTTTTGGGTGGGTTTCGGTTTGTTTTCCGTGGCGGATGCCTCTGGCGGGAATGAAAGGGGAAGGGCTGCACCCCGGCTCTCCCCCCTCTGGGTATGGGGGCTGTGGTGGTTGTTGGGGGGGGACCATGGCTCCCTGGGACAGGTTGATGGGGACAGAGCCCGTGCCCAAGGTCTGGTGGCCCTTGGGCTGGTGCATGACACAAATGGCTCAGAAGTCCCACTTCCCCTGATGCCCCAGAGCCTGGGGGTACCCACACATCATGCCCTCAGTTTGGGGGTTCTGCCATCCTGGTGTTCAAGGGCCCCTGGTCCATCCCCCAGCGACAGTCCTGGTGGGCTCCTGGCCCCCAGTACACCCAGAGGGTGGGAAGAGCCAGACAGACAAAATGTTATTCAGCATCCATCTCTCTGGGGATTTGGCTGGTGGGGGAATTTGGGTGGGTTCCAAGGGGGGATCTGGATGGGTTGAGATGAGGGGATCGAGGGGATCTGGGTGGGTTCAGATGGGGCATCTGAGGTCTCTGCAAGGCTGCTCGGGGAACCCAACCCCCAGGACCCTGCAGGGAAGAGTCACCCCCTTGTTTGAGTGTCCTCGGGGGGACCCTGGGGAGATCTGGCACAGCCTTGGCATGGGGCTTGGTGCCAGCGAGCACGGCAGGGGATGGCACCAGTGCTCTGCCAGTTAGCTGAGGGTTTGCTGGGGATGTGGCACAGAGGGAAGGGAAAGGAGAGGCTGTTTTATTCCATCATTGCAGGTATCCAGGTCCTCTGGCAGCCACCTTGCCTTGGCAATGGGCAGTGCCAGCCCGATGGGTGCAAGGGTTGGGGACATTCTGCTCTCTGCCCTCCTCTGTCTGGGGCAGGGGACAGCAGCAGGCAGCAAGGACAACTCTTTGATACTCATATTTTATATTCATGTAAGCAACATAAATTTGCCTGGCTGCTCTTTCCCTGACAATAGAATTCATTATGATGGAAATATCCTCCGGAGGACTGCAGCTTAATTACCTCCTGATTTGCATTTTTGCATATTAATGACTGCAGAGCTGCTAATTTTGCTGCATTATTTTAAAGGCAAAGCAACACTGCTCCTGTTGTCTCGCCTGCCATTTTCTTCTCCCCCCACTTGCTCCCTCAGGAACTCATCGGGTCCCTCTTTGGTGGCGGCCCCAGCGCCACAGCCCAAGCTCTGCCCCAGTGCCACCCTCAGGAGTGTCGCCGTCCTTAGCACGGTGTCCTCGTCACCCTGGGATGCCCCAGCCCAGGTGTCCTTGGGGGGTGTCCCCAGGGATGTGTCCGGCTCCTGGGCGAGCGTTGGTGGCAGCGTGGCCGCTTGCGTCCTCTGCGCTCCCGGCCATTGTTCTGGTGGCGGCTCCTCGGGCACCGGTGTCACCGCCTGTTACTTCCACTCCACGGCTCCAACCGCAACAGGACGGGGAGGAGAAGGGAAAATTCTCCTCCCCCCGCTGCCCTCCGGCATTGCCAGCCCTGTGTGTGTCCCCTCCTGCTCCCCAGGACAGGGCTGGGGACGGAGGTGGCACCTCCCGAAGCGACCGAGGGGAGGAGGAGGAGGAATGGAGGGGAGGAAGGGCAGGGCTGACCGCTCTCTTGCCTCCCCACCACCCCAAGGCCTCACTTTGCCCCTGGTCGCAATGAGCCTCAGCCCGCGTGTCACTGTTCCCTGTGGTGTTCAGGAGTTGCCAGCATCCAGCCCAGCCACGGGCAGGAGCCACCACCCGGTCCCCAAATGTGCCCTGAGCTCAGGGCTTGGGGTTGGGGTTGACCTCCCCTCCCCTTCCACCTCTCAGCCCACGTCAGAGGGGCAGAAACAGAACCCGACCAAAGCCCGTGGCCACCAACCCTGCCTGGGGGGACTGCCAGGTGCCACCAAGGGCTGGGAGCAAGGAGAGCCCAGAGTTGCCACACGGCTGCGGGAGGCTGAGCAGCAACCCCGCAACGGGCAGGGCGGGCAGAGCAGGGGGACAGGAACGGGGACAGAGATGAGGACAGGAACGAGGACAGGGACGGGGACGGGGACAGGGACGGGGATGGGGATGGGGATGGGGACAGGGATGGGGACAGGGATGGATGGGGATAGGGATGGGGACACGGCTCGTTGCTCCACCTGGCGGCTGAAGGACGCGCTGCTGAGGATGGGGAGGGGGGTGGGCAGCGGGACCCCTGTGTGCCGGGGAGGGGACCCGGCTGGGAACATTGGGACCCGCTGGGTGACGGGGAGGAGACCCTCGAGGCCTGGCCCGGACACCCATCCCGCCCAGGGGGGGCAGCGGAACGAGACGCGGGGACAGAGCGGGGACAGCGCGGGGACACTGCGGGGCCGGGAGGGGCCAGTCCAGCCCACTAGAGGGCAGCGGGAGCCCAGGAATTGGGGTCCCTGGAAGGGATCAACATCCTGCCCCCTGTCCTGCCCTGCAACCTCCATTCCCCAATCCCCTATCCCGCACACCCCGTCCTCCCCCCTTCCATCCTGCCGTACATCCCGTTCTGCACATCCCCCCATTCTGCAACCCCTGTCCTGCATCCCTTTATCCTCCACCCCCCATCCTGCCTTCCACCCCCCTGTCCTTCCCCCTGCCCTCCAAGTCCCCCCAAATCCCCAGCCTCCTGCCTACAACTCATACTGCTCCCCCCTCTTCTTAACCCCCACTACATCCCCGTCCTCCCTGCTGGCTCCCAACCGGGGCCAGCACCCTTGGCTTCCTGCTGCAGCACCCAGACATCCCTCCGTGCCTCAGTTTCCCCAGGGAACATGCCACCCCGGTGATTTCTGACACCCCCTGGTGCCTGCCCCTTGGGGTGCCACCCAGGCCGAGAATTTAACCCTCTCCTCTGCCCCCCGTCTCCAAGCCAAGAGCATCCAACTAATGCACCAGCCTTGACACTCTGCCCCGGCCCCCCCCCTGCATCCTGGAGACCCCATCCATCCCTGGGGACCTCTGGTGTCACCGTGGCAACCAGCGATGGTCAGCAGCCGGTGACCTGGGTGGCCTGGAGGGAGCCCTGGCCCTGGCTGGGGTCAGCAGGGTCAATCAATCTCATTGCTATGCACAGGTCCCTTCCTGACACCCGCTGGGAGACAGTGCCAGGGCTGGCAGAGCTGGGGACAGGGACAGCAAAAGGGACAACACACAGAAATAAATGATATCATAAAAAACAAATCCCAAGAATTCTGTTTCAAACACCTGCCCCAGTCCCTCCCAGTCCCTCCCCCAGTAGGGTCAGGGCCCCTCCAGAGCTGTGCAGGGCCTTAGGGCCAGGCAGGGATGTGCCTGGGTGGGTGCCCAGAGCCAGGCTGAGATGACAGGGTGGAGGCTGCTGGTTCCCTGATACCCCCCCACACGCAGGCTGATCATCCTGTACCCAGCAGTGTGACTGCATCCTGCCAGAGCTCAGCAGCAGCAGCTGGGGCAGGAGCAGGGGAGCAGAGGGGGCTGTGCTGCACCTCATCAGCCTCCTCCTGCCCCCCAGGAATGGGGAAACCACCCCGAGGGGGGAGCTCAGGGGTCCCTTCCTTCACACCCGTTGCTCTGAGACTTCCTCCCTCTCCCACTGTCCTTGTCCAACCCTGGCCAGGAGCTGTGGCTGTGGAGCCCCCTGGCCTGGCTGAGGCCCAGCAGACTCATCTTCCTAGTGGGGTTCCTGCCCCCTCCCCTGCCCACCCCTTCCATCGGCCCCTCGGGCTGCCCCTTGGGCACAGGGAGGTGGGATGGGGCACCAGAATCTTCCCCAAAATGAGGTCCCATTCCTCAGGAGCAGGCCAGGCTGCCAGGGCTAGATGGGGACAGCCCTGGGGACTGTCCTGTCTGGGAGGGTGAGTCCCCTGATTTCTCGCATGACCTCCCATCTTGAGATGCTTCCCATGGCAGGGGTGCAGCCACCCCCAATGAGGACTCAGCCAAAAAAGCCACCAGGTCCCTGCTTGGAGTCACCAGGCCCTGCACTGTCACCTCCTGACCCCCAACCTGAACACCAAAGGGATGCTCCAGACCTTGGGGGGGGGGTAGAGGGGGGATGTGTATGTGTTTTGTGGAGGGGTCTCCGTCCCCAGAGTTGTTCTGCTGCCCACCGTGCCCCCCTGGCTCCCCGCTGCTCCTGCCTGGGGCTGGAGCCTGGGAAGGACAGACACGGTGTCTCCAGTGCCCAACCACATCACCTCGGAGCTGGAGCGGGGGGGGGGGCTGCTGGGAAGAGGCTCCCCCCACCTCTGCCGGGTCGCCCGCAGACAGGGGCATTGCCGGGATTTACCGGCACTCTGTTGACAGCAGCGTCTCGGGGGCTTCCCACTTCCTTCCCAGGGCCTCCCCAGGGAGGGCAGCTGAGCCCAACCCTCTGGGGGTCCCATGTCCCGGGCACGGTGACATCTCAACCGCGGGAGACCCCTCCGTCCCTCCCCAAGCCCAGCAGGGTGGGACCGGGGGGGCAGCGGTTGCTTCTTCCCCCTTTAATGCTGCCCCAAATTCCCATTTTGAGTCCAACCACAACAGGGACCCTGGGGACCCCCAACCCTCCAGAGGGGGGCACCAGCCCCCAGTGGTGCTGAGATGGTCCTGTGTCTGCTCCCCCACCCCCAGCATCCCGCCAGGAGCTGCCAACGAAGGTCCAGGCAGGCAGATTGTAGCTGACGGCTGGAAGATGGATTTATTGCAATGATGCAAAAATTAGTTTATAGAATATATATAAATAAAGATTTCCTTCCTTGATGGGCGAACTCAGCACAGCAGCAGCTCCTCTGGCAGGATTTATTAATCACCTCGGTGTGCTGCTTGTGCAGCAGCAACAATTTCCCTGGGCAAAAAGGGTAGGCAGAGCCCTGAGAGGTGGCAAAAAATCCTCAGTTTCAGCTCCCTCCTCAGCTCGGTACCGTCTGTGGCTGCTGGGAAGGGGCCTGGCCACAAACCAGGGGAGCAACGCAGAGCTGGGCGCCCCCCCACCCTGAACCAGGCTGGAAGGGATGCAACCTGCTGGTTAAACACAGGGAAACTGAGGCACAGATGAGATGTTATTTGCCTGAAGGTGAAGATACCTCAAAGACGGACGCGGAGGCACAAAAAGGGGGCTGCGTTTCCTCACGGGTTCGGGAGAAGAGGACGGGAACCCCCCACACCACACCAAGAAACCCACTGCCTCCCACTCCCACCCCCACGCAAAGGGAGAACGGCTTCACCCCAGCACCACCCATCTCCCGATGGTCTCCCGATGGGCACCCCGAGCCAGGGGGAGGGCGAGGGGGCTGCGGGGGGTGCGGGGGGGCTGCCAGGTCCCCGTGCCCGGGCTGCGGGGCGCCGGGCTCAGGCGGGGTGCGGGCTGGTGCTCTCTGTGTCTCCTTGTTGGGCGGTCGATCCCCAGACAGACTCCTCGCCTTGCTGCGTGTGCTCTTTCGAGCCCATTGATTTCCCTGAGTAAGTGAGTTTGTATGGATCATGCAGCATGCAGCCCGGGCTGCCCAGTGGTGCAGCAGCCGGCGGGGGGGGGGGGGGGGGGGGGCTGGAGGGGGGGTGGGCGTGCGAGGAGAGAGGAGAAGAGGGGAGGAGGGGGTGGGGGGAGAGCCGAGGAGAGAGCAGAGCCGATCAATATGGACAGTGTGAAGTGAATTAATGGAAGACGTAGAGGCTGGCTGACAGCACTGGAGAGGCTGGGCTGCCCAAGGGGGATGCTGGAAGGCAGCTGGCAGCGCCCCAAGGGCCCCCCCTTCCTTTCCCCCGGGATCCTGGATCCCATCCTGCCCGGGGGATGCCGGCGGGGCAGGGGATGGGAACCTTGGAGCTTCAGAGCTTCACTCCAACAAGAGATTTCATAGCATCAGAGACTGGTTTGGGTGGGAAGGGACCTTAAAGCCCCTCCAGTGCCACCTCTGCCATGGTCAGAGACACCTCCCCCAGCCCAGGGTGCTCCAAGCCCCATCCAACCTTCAGCACTGCCAGGGATGGGGCAGCCACAGCTTCTGGGAGCAGCCTGTGTCTCAGCACCCTCACACCAAAGAATTTTTGTGATCCTTTGGCTCCTGAGAGAGTCCCAGGGCTGATGCTGCCCTGCTTGAAGGGTGCCCAGCTCTTTGAGACCCTCTGACATCCTGTTCTCCACATCTTCAGTTTTAAAATTTTTTTTGGGGGGGGAAAAACCCCAAACCAAACACCTCTCAGAGATGCTGTTTGCCCTTAAGATATTGGTCACAGTGTGTTTAAAATAGAAGAATGAGTAAACTCCTCAGTTTCTGATTTAAATCTGTTGTTGTCTTTTCTTTCCAGTGGGGTCCCTGTACCCAGAGAATCCAGGTGTCACCAAGACCCTGCCTACAGCAAGTACCAAGGGTTTCCACATATCCTTTACCTTCACCGAGCATTAGATGGTGAGATCCAAAAAACCCATCTAAATCTCAAACATCCCTCCCAGAAGCTCGGCCCCAAAGGAACATGCTGGCACTAACATTTCTTTTCTGTAAATCTTGCTGCTGGGTGATTCTTGCCACTGGTGGTGGAAGTTAAACAGAACCAGAACCATGTACTGAGCACATGGTGCAGAAATCTCCCAAATTCCACCCAAGAGGAGTCAATAGGCAGCCCCTGCCACTTGCAGAGGTTGGTTAGGCTCTTACAGTGTAATTTCTCACCCTCTTTCTGCCATGGCTTTGCTGGGATTGAGGTGTAGAGGAGACAACCTTGGCTGCCACGGTTTAGTTTCAGTGTTAATGGAGTTAGGGAGTGGAAGAGTTCCCACCAGGTAGGGGTTGGCTGCTCAGGCAGGGGCTTGGCAAGAGCATCCAGGTCCTGCTGCTTCTTTTTCCTTTTTATGATGGAGCAAAGCCAGGGAGTTTGGGAGAGCTTGTTTGGAAACTTCAGATGGACCCATGGGTGCTCAGGGATGGGGAGGGAGTTTGGTCTGGTGGTTGGTGATGCAGGAGATGATCTGTTCCAGGGGGTACATCCAGGCTGCTCTCTGGAGGTTCCCCGAGATGGACAATTGCTATTTCTGGGGTTTTGGAGCTTTTCACCCCTTGGTGTTGAAGCTGTTGCTGGGGATGTGCCCTGAGGGTGCTGGGTGCTTTGGAGGGGCAGCTCCCCAGGGCTTTGCTTAAGGTCAGGGGCTTTCTGGGGGTGCTGGGGGTTCCTCTGGGAGCTGGTGATGGGTGTGAGGAGCTGCTGGGCAGGGGCTGCCTGGTCCTGTGTTCCAGCTGCAGCCCAGACATGTTCAGCTCCAGGAACTGGAGGGATGGAAGATACTTCTGGATCTTGGTGGATCAGGACCTGCTTTTTTGCACTCTTTGCCCACCACCATTGCCAGTGTGCATGGGGGATGGCAACCCCTGGGGACACCGTGGGGGTGACAGTGAGGAGAAAGCCATCTCCATGGGGCAGCTGTGGAGCAGCGGGGATGCTACTGAGCTGTGCCCCAGGGATGGGCACCCAGATATCCAACACACTCCCAGGACAGGGTGCAAATAGGTGCAGGAGGATGTCCCCACCAGCCTGGCATCATGGGGGTGACACGGGATACCTGGGGGCAAAGCAGCTCCTCTGGTCCCAGTGCTGGGCACCACGAGGTAGAGGGACCTGGGGAGAGGGAGGAAGAGGTGTGCTAGCCCTTTAAGAGAATAATTTCGGAGCTGGCCTACTGAGTTATTGATTGGCGCTATGGTAACGTATATTAGATTATGTATGGCTGGAAATGTGTTGTGGACTGGGAGGCTTGTTTGGGAAGCCAGTGCTCCTCTTCTTGTAAAGCAGCTCCCCGCAGAGGGGCTGCCTTGGGAAGGGTCTGTGGAGCTGAGGATGGGCAGTGCTCAGGGCACCTGGGACAGGGTGGGATCCGATGCTCCCGGGCACAGGTCAGCACATCCTTGGGTCAAAGGGATGGATACTGAAGGGTTTGTGTTCACAGGGATGGCACTGGATGGGTGGGAATTGGTCAAGAGTGGGAAAGCCTCACACCAGACCCTTTCCCTCCAAACCAGCCACCAGTGACTCCCATTCCCTCCTTCCCTAGAGAAGATGAACAATCTGGGATCACCCCAGCCTCTCCAACCCATCTGCCAGGCTTGGGATGGGGTTGAGCTGTGTGAGTTGACAACACACAACTTTTTCCTATTGCTGTGGCACAGAAGGGGGGGTTGGTTTATCAAAAGTCTCTTTCTCCAGCCAACTGCTGCTCACCAGCCAGGTAACCCCAGGAGTCCCAGATGCATTCTTGGGGAGGCTCCTTCCAGACCCATCCCATGAGTTTGGGCAGACCCCTGGGACCCTCCAAGCTGAGGTTCAACCCATCCCCTTCCCCTGGGCATGCCAGCAGGGTGCAGCACCCATTGGGGCAGAGGAAGCACCCAAACCCCAGCCACAACCCATTCTGCCGGTTGCCTCCGCGGTTGGTAGGGACAGGCCCTGCGGACTGGATCCTTCCCGCAGGATGTTCCTCTCCAGGGATGGATGGGCCGTATCGATCCCCGCCGCTCGCCGTCGCCTCTGGGCGCTGAGCACGGGGCGGCTCGGGGAGGCAGCGGAGCGTGGCACCGCGCTTAGAGCTCGGTCGGGGGTATTGTGCCAGAGTAATTGGGCTTGGAAAATGAGAGGCTTTGCAATCGTTTAAAAGCGGGGAGGGAGGGGAAGGTGAAGGGCCGGAGTTGGGCGGGGGGGGAAGGCAGCTGCTGGAGGAGATGTGGGAAGGAGGGGTCAGCCCAGGGGAGGGTCAGGGAGGTGCTGGAGAGAGGGGTGGGGTGTGGGGTGGGGTGGGCTGTACCTCAGGGTGTGCCCTGCCTTGGTGAGTGGGTGGGAATTCTGCTCACCCTCCTCTTTTCCCACTCCCAGCTCCTGGGCTTCCCCCTTGTCCCGGGACCACCTCTGTTTCTGGTGCTGCTGGACCCGGTTGCCCCAGGAGGGGCTCCAACATCTGGGGGTCCACAACCATCCCTGCCACAGCCTGTGACCCAGAGCCACCGTGTCCAAGGCCAGGCCAGAACCCAGTGGGGTGAGGGATGTGCTGGGGACAGTGAGGAAAGGGAAGGGGACAGGAGCCCCAGGACAGGTGTCCATGAGGGGCACCGGGAGACTGGCTGGAGATGAGACAAAGGCCTTCGAGTGGAAAACAAGGTTATTCCCTGCCTTTTGTAGTGCTGCAGCCAGACGGGGAGCTCTGGCTCCAGCAGCCACCAGGGCTAGGGACCTCTCACTCCAGGCGCTTCTCAGAAACTGCTCCAGTGCCCCAATATCCCCAGATCCCCCGTCCTGATCCTCCATCCCCAATCTCTTGTCCCAAATATCCCACCCCCAAACCCTCATCCCCTGTATCCCATTTTCTCCCTTACTTTTTCTTCTTTATTTTACCTTTTCCCTCCCAAATGTCACATAACCCCCCACCGATCCCCCAGCCGGGTGTTCTCGGCATGGGATGGGGGCAGATCCATCTCCATCCCACTTCTCAGCATCAGCTCCTGACTCCCTCTGGGATGGGCAGGGATTTGCCAGCTTGGGCTTGAGTGACCTGGAGTGCTGACCCTGCCAGCACGGTGCTGGCTCAAGGGACATTTGTCCCCAAGCTCCGGGCTGGTGCTGAGATCCTGAAGAGTCCTGAGCTTCCTAGGGAAGGAAAGGGAAGGGAAAAAGAGGAAAGGAAAAAGAGGAGAGGAGAGGAGAGGAGAGGAGAGGAGAGGAGAGGAGAGGAGAGGAGAGGAGAGGAGAGGAGAGGAGAGGAGAGGAGAGGAGAGGAGAGGAGAGGAGAGGAGATAGAAGTGCTGCTGTGATGGATGGAGGGAGGCGATAGTGCTCTGCTCCCGAGCACATCTTGGATCTGCAGCTCAGAGCATTCACCAATCAATTACCCAGCGCTCTCGGACTGCTCCAGCTCTGCTGATTTCTGCCTGGCCCTGGAAGGGAGAAGCTGCTGAGAGCCCCCGGGCTCCCTCTGTCCCCCTCCGTCCTCACTCCCTCTCTCCCGGGAGGGGCAGGAGGATCCCCTTCCCTCTGCCCTGGGGATGTGCCAGCCTTTCCCTGGTGTCCCCAAGGCTGCAGCCCTGCTCAGCTCCTCCTGGGCTGGTGACAGCCACCACGTTGTCCTTTAGCTGGGGAGGTTGGTGCCATGTGCTTGCCATGGTGACAGCTCTGGGAGGACCCTCTGCTGGTGATAGGACCCACCAGTGGGGACAGGAGGGGCCCAGCAGGGCTGATCCTTCTTGAGGGTTTTCTGGAAGGGAGAGGAGCATGGGGACAGCCAGCTCTGTGTGCAGGGGACACAGGGACACAGCCCTCCCTTTGGCCCTCCCTTTGGATCCAGTCAGTGCAGGTAGATGAGGAGGCTCCAGACCATCTGTCTGTGGGGATTTCTGGAGAAGCTGCCTTTAAATTTATTTATTTATTTATTTATTTATTTATTTTATTATTGTTGTTGTTATTAATATTATTATTATTAAATTAAATTGTATTTTCTTTTTTTGCCTCGCTGGGTAGATCTGGCAGCTTCAGAACCAGCATGGTGTCAGGGAAAACAAATGGGCCAGAGTGAAGAGGGAGAAGTCCATGGTCCATGCTGGTGTGTGGCCCATCCCTCAGCATCCCCTAAGAGCTGGGAATGGGGATGGGCTCTGAAGGAGAGGGGCGTGAGGAAGAGGAGGGGGCAAGGAGAGGTACAGGGTGCTTGTGGAGGTAGAGAGGATCATCCACCAACCCCTTTAACTCCAAGGGAGACCCAAACCCACCTGTGCCACCACAGCAGCTCTGTCCCTTTGTCCCAAACATCTCAAAGTGTCACTGAAACACAAGGAATGACAAGGGCCCTGGCTCAGGACCTCTTGGGCTGGCTCGTCCCCAGAACTGGTGGAACCATCACAGGGGTGCTGGTGCCTGGGGGCAGGGGGGGGACCCTCTGTGGGTGCCTTCTGGGTTGTGCCCCCTGTGCCAAGAGAGAAGGGATGTGACAGTGCTCCCCCCAGCAGCGGTGTCAGGGCTGCCATCAGGTGGATGTGGTGGCACAGGTGGGCAGAGAGCAGGAGGAGGGAGGTGAAGGGGGTGCAGGAGTGCCCTGTTAGTGCTCCCATGGGTTTTCAGTCTGGGAGAGGGTCAGGACTCAGGGTGATGCCTGTGCTGGGTGTCTGCCCTGCCCTGCAGCAGGGTGCCCACTCCTGGGGCTCCATCCTCTCTTGCCCACCCCAGAAAGAGGCCCCAGAGGTTCTCCTCCCAGGGCACTGAGGCCATTTTGTTGTTGTTCTGTGGTTTGGGGACAAACACAGCCAGGGGGACAAGAACAAAAGGGGGGTTAAGTCCCTCCTTGACTTTAAATGCTCTGTTTTGGCAGAGGCCTCTGGGGGGGTCAAGGCAAACACAGATGGAATGGTTTGGGTTAGAAAGGACCTTAAAGCCCATCCTGTCCCACCCTGCCATGGTCAGGGACACCTCCCACCAGCCCAGGGTGCTCCAAGCGCCATCCAACCTTCAGCACTGCCAGGGATGGGGCAGCCACAGCTTCTGGGGGCAACCTGGGGCTCAGCACCCTCATCCTAGAGAATTTCTTCCTCAGCTCTCACCCATGGCCACACAGGGGTTTGGTGTCCCCAGGGGACAGGGGTCTGCACCCCTCTGCCTCCAGCCCTCCTCATCCCCTCATTAACTGCAACCCAGAAGGTGTTTGAAGCCTTTGCAGAGGGGTCCCCCCGCCTTTCCCCGTGCCCCCCCCACAGCCACTTTTCCCGTCAGGCTCATTAGAGCCCTGAGTATCAATCCTGCAGAGATGAAAGGCACCCAGGATCCATTACACCACCTTCAGGAGGGATGAAAGGGCCTCTTTAGTCCTAACAAACCTCTCCACGCCGAAATGCAGATGGGCATCAGCCTCCCCCACACTGCCTTTCATCTCCATATTCACCTCTTGGGCTCTTGGCCATCCCTGCGTGGCTGGGGAGGTGGCCTCAGGTCCTCAGGGATGGGTGGCACGGGGTGCTGGGCACTCTGAAAAGATCTTAGGAAGCTTTATGGGTTATTAGGGTTTTTATGGCTTTGCCCATCTGGCTCCTCCAATATCTAAGAGCGAGAGGATGACCCCAAAAATGTCACTGAGCAGGAGGAGCCTTCAGGGACACCTCTAGGTGTGGCATGGGTCCCAGGGGATGCAGGCAGGGGAGGGTGGCAGGATCAGACCCTGAGCTGTGCAATGGATTTTAAATTTAGAAATTGTTCAGATTTGTACTTTGAAAAAAAAATAAAATAAAAATCCATGGGGCATTAAATATTTAGAGAAAATCAGCAGCTGTGTAAATAATAGAAAAATCCAATATTCTGCCAGTGGACTGGTTTTCAATAAATTTGAAAATTTTATGATATTGTTATTATTATTTATTGCCTCTTTGATTTGTCAGTGTCTCTTTTCACAGCCTGCACAGAGCTGGGGGTTTGGTCACCACGTGCCATCCCCTGTCTGGAGACCTGGTTCCTGCCCTGGCTGTGCCACCACGTGCTGAGACCCAACCCACTCACTGCACCCATGGGTGGAGGCCAAGGCCCAGTTTTCCCGGGCTCCATCCTGCTCCAGTGTGTCCCTGGGGTGGCACTGGGAGGTCCCAGTGGGGGCTGCAGGAGGTGATGGGGATGTGGCACCTTCTCTAATGGGATCCTCTCCACAAGTAATTAAGCCTTGGCTAATGCTAACCGTAATGTGATGTATGTATGCCTTTAACTAATCATTTATTAGCCTCGTTGATGGTTTGTCAATATTAATTCATTTATTTAAACAACTCTGAGCTGTAATGAAGATGTTTGCTTTAAGGGGAGAAAAAAAAAAGAAAAAAAAAAAAAAGGGATGGAGCTGCCAGGAGATTTTTTGTTGTCTGCTGGGCCTGGGGTGATGGGGCTGTGGTGGGACCAGTGCTGGCCCTGGGGTTGGTGGCCTCTCCCATGGGGGTAACCACAGGAGCTGCCTGCAGGGCTCTGGAGGAGCAGGATGAGGCTCTGGTCCCTGTGCTGGGGTGGTGGGAACACACAGAGGATGCTGAGTTCCCACCTCAGCTCCAGAGCTCAGCAGCTCTGCCACCCCAGCAACTTCTGATAGAAGAATTTCCTTTGGTTTGACCTTAAAATGTTTGTGCCTCAAAGCCTGAAATCAAACCCAAATGTGCTGCCTGACCCTGAGGGATTGTTTTTTTTGTTTGACTTTCGATTTTCTAATGATCCCCAACCAGTTTTCATTTCAAATCAAATTATTTCTGTTTCATTTTTTGGAGGCAAGGAATGGGAAACTGCCAATAAACTGAAAATAAAATAGATGTATTTTTGGTCCTGTTTCATCCAGGTTGGATCAGATTTGGTTCTCCTCCTCTGAGGAAAGAGAGGAGGAGAGGCTACTTCTTGTAGTCTCTGAGTGTTGGAGGGGGTGGGATGGACAAGAGGTGAATGGCTGCTCCTGGGGACCCTCAGCCAAGTCCTGCCCTGGGGCCTCCAGCCAGACTTGAGATCTTCCAGCTCTCCTTGGCAGCTTCTTAATATCAACCAGATCATGATATTAAAGTCAAACTTCTCTTAAAAAGGCTTAATTAGGGTCCTTCAGACAAACACACAAGATCCTGGGATGCTCTGGGTGTTGCCAGCCCTGGCTCCAGGTGAGCTCCTCAAAGTGGAAAAGGACTTTCTCCTGCATCCTTTGATCCTGTGGCCTGCTCTTTTCCCTTGGTATCCTTCTTTCTAGAGGAGAAAGGTTGGGGTGTGGTCTTCCCCTTGACTCCTTCTCCAGGGGAAAACAGGGAAAAAAGGATGAAGTTTGGTCAGAGGAAACCGGGGATGGGGGAATTTGCTGTCTTTTGGGAAGATGCTGAGGGGCTTCCAGCACAGCAGGAACCTGCCTGGATCCACTAACAAATGTGGATGAAAAAAAAAACCCCAAGTTAATTAATTTTGAATTGGTGGTGGCATTGGATGAAAGCAACACCCAGAGCTGGTTGAGCTTCAGTCTTCCTTTGCCTCCAGAGCTGAAACCTGCAGGAAAATGGGGAGGGGAAGTGCTCACTTTGCTGGGAAACTGAGGCATGAAGGATTTGATGTCTTTTTTTGGGGTGCATCCTAACTTCAAAATCATCGAGAGCCTTGGAAATCCCCATGGAGGAGCCCAGGTCCTGTTGGTGCTCCCTGGTGCTGTGCCCAGAGAGGCTCCGATCCTGCCCAGCATCACCCAAAGGAGCTGCCAGGGAGGGAACGGGGGGGCTGAAGGACCCCTGGTCATGGCCAAACACAGTGCCCAGGTCCTGTTAGGGGCCCAGCTGGAGGGATGAAGGGGAGAGCAGGGAAAAGGAAGCCAGGGATGGTCGGAGGCAGGGGGGGAGCTGCCACGGGGTCAGGGAGGAGCCTTGCGAGGTGCCGAAGGGATCAATAACAATTCTAATATCATAGGAGTCAATTCTGAGCTGTCATGGGCAGCTCAGCAGGCTGGCTCCAGGGCTGCAGGACCTGATAAATGGGCACTCAAATCCGTATTTATAGCAAGAAAAAGCTCATAAAATTGCAACAAGGGCAGAGCGAGGGGAGGAAGGAGGCTGCAGCCTGGCCCGGTTGCCCACAGGAAGGAGAAAGGAAGGATGGGGAGTGCTTGGGGGGGAGGGGGGGAACTGCCCACCCTGGGGTCTGGGAGGGAGTGGGTTTTGGTTCTGGAGGTGTGAGATGGAGAGGTCTGGGGCAGGGGAGTCCCAAATGATGTCTCAGCTGGGGCTCGGGGCTGAGCATGAGGGAAAGGTGTCTGGGGGTTGGTTTGGTGCCAACCTCACCCCTCCTGCCCCCCATCAGCCTCCTGCACCCCAGGACATGGTTGAGGGGGGACAGGCAGAGGGGCTGGGGTCCAGCCCAAGCCCCCCACCAAGTTTCTGACCTATTTCTGTGGGACACACAGAGGGAAGATCCTCCTCCCACCCTTGTTCTTCCATCCTGGAATTGTTGTCCCCAAGTGGGACCTGCAGCTGCTCATCCCTGATCCTCTCTCCCCATCCCATCCCTTCGGCCTCCCCAACCCCCCCAGAGCAAACCCTGCCCACAGCTCCTGTTCACCTCCTGTCCTTGATAGGGGCAGAGAGGAATTCAGGAGGAGATGGGCATGTGACAGGCAAGGTCACATTAGCTCTCCTGCACCCCAAAATCTTTGTCCTCTCTTGCAGTGACATGGCCAGGAGAAGTGGGAATGTCCCCATGCTGCCCCCCTGCACTGATTTCCTTCTTCATCCCTCTCCCTTTTCCTCATCCTGCTCCCCTCATTTCAGTCCCCACAAGGTGCTGGACTATCTTTCCCTTCTCTGCCCTTTCCCTGATGTAAATCAGTATAGAATAATATGGATTATAGATTGAATATACAGAATACTATGGTAGAATATTTTATATAAAATAATATAATATATAAATGAATATTGTATATAAATAATGTTACCAATAAATCACCTATAATATTATTACCTATAATAATATTACCTATAAATTATGTTGCCTATTTTTATCCCTAGTTAGCTCAGGGAGATTTCCCACTCCCAGGATGGCTGTACCCCCAAGGGGTGCAGGATGGAGCAGAGGGGACTGCACACCCCCCACCCTCTTTGCAGCTTCAGGGCCCCACGGATGCCCACGGGCACACAAGGAAAACCCAACAGTATATAAATAACAACAATAAATCCCAATTATTTCTTCCAGCTGCCCATGGGATGTTACCAAGATGCTGGCCCAGGCCAGTGGCTCCATTGGGTTTGGAGCCCACCATGGCACTTACACCCCAAGGACTCAGCACCACAGCAGAAACTTTTGCCCCCAGGAATGGACAGGAAAAGCTCAAGAAAAATGCCAGGAAGAAGCAGTTCCCTTCAGTGGTGAGAAGCTGAGTCCAAGCTCCAGAGATGGGATGCTCCCGACACCAGGACACGGCACATTCCCTGGCAGAGGGAGGTGGACACATCTCAGAGGTTCTGCTCCATCTCTTCTGCTCCTTGGCCACCTGGAGAGCAGGTGATTATGCTCATTGAGTATTTCTCATTACTCCATTGAGTAGGGAGAAACTTCCAAGCCTGTCCTGTTGGAGACAACCCAACCACCCACGTCCCAGGCCTACATTCTCCATGCAGACCCATCCGTCCCGTCCCCGTTGCCTCCATCAGTCATCACCTTTGGCACCCACTTGCACCAATGCTCTTCTGGAGAGTTGGAGGTGACCACCTGGAGAACCCACGGATGGCAAACAACCAAGGCAATGGGAGAGGACACAACTCCCTTCAGCCACTCCACCAGCCCTTATCTGGGGAAGGTGCATCCGGAGGTAACAAGGAAGAGCAAAAGGGGACATCTGGCTGCTCGAACCCTTGGCCCCCATCTCCATGTGCCAGGTGAAGATCCTGGCATCCTCTTGACTGAAGCCAGGCAGAAAGGTTGCATCTCCAACCTTCCTATCTCCTTGCAAAGCGCGGCAGTTCCTGAATTGCCCGGCCACGGCGAGCCCTAATGGCCCAGAGCTGATGTTTTATTGTTGGGTTTAAAAGTGTAATTAGTTCAAGTGTAAACAAAAAAAAACCCCTTGCTTAATTAAGAATTTTTAAACAGGGAAGAGAGAGATTCCGGAAACATTAATGAACCCCAGGCAAGCACCATAAAATTGATCGAGGGAAGAGAGGGGGTGGGGGCCGGGGGGGTCTGGGATGGTTTTACCTCAGGAATTGCCCTCAGTTGACTTTGGCCGCTTGATGCCCGAGTGCATTTGGAGGTCTGTGTTTATGGCAATGGGTCTCCATAGAAATACCTAATGATTTTTTATGCATTAATGGGGATGATGGACAGCAGCAATATCTTGTTTAAGGAGACGAAGAGGATCCTTTTAAGGCTGATGTGTTATAGATCAGGAGCGACGGGACGGGGCCTGGGCTGAGGTTCCCCACGCTGTGGGCCTGTTGGGCCCCATGGCTCAAGAACTGCCAGCCTGTACCTTTAAGAGTCCATAAAAAGAACACATAAAATTAAAGTGCTCTTCTCCCACCACCCCATCCCTCCCCCCAATTCCCTTTTTGGCTGATGCCAATAGAGCTAAATATATCTGCCTTTCCCGTCCGTGGGTGATGGGCTCTGTGGATGAGAAGAGGGTCAGAACATTTCCCATCCAACCAGCTCCCAGGACCAAAGGGGAAGATGTGTGTCTCCAGGTTGCTGCCTTCTCTGAAAGTTGAACACTCTGAAGCAGGGCAAGGTGCCTGGAAGGTCCTTCTTCTTATTATTATTGAATGGGAAGCAGACAGAGGCTCTCCTGAGCTCTCCCTGCCTGGTTGGGTTGTTTGTGATGGTCAGCAGAAGGAAGAGCCTGGAACCCTCTGTTGTAGGCATCCACTTGAAGGTGGGAGAGTTGGAAGGGTCCAGAGTTGAATCAAAGAGAAGGAAAAGTCAATTTCTACTTTGGGAAAGGTCATCACACAGGGACAAAGAGCCTTCTGCTCAAAGAAGGATTCCTGCTGTCTCTCTCTGGGGCTGAGACCCCATGGTGAAGCTCAGCTCATGGTGAAAACCTGGCTCAAAACTCCTTCCTTCCTTCCTTCCTTCCTTCCTTCCTTCCTTCCTTCCTTCCTTCCTTCCTTCCTTCCTTCCTTCCTTCCTTCCTTCCTTCCTTCCTTCCTTCCTTCCTTCCTTCCTTCCTTCCTTCCTTCCTTCCTTCCTTCCTTCCTTCCTCATGGTCCATGTTATCTTCCCAGGGATGTCTCCTGCCAGCAGCAGAAGATGGTGTCACATCAGGAGGTGGTGGGAGAGAAGATCTGAGGCCAGCAGATGATCCCCTGTGGCCTCTTTGGGTCTCACTTTGTGACACCAGAGCCCTGCTCATTACTTTTCACTCTCCTGGCCACGGTGGGCAAGGACAATTCAGCAGCTTTGGCCCAGGGAGTTTTGCTGTCACACTGCACCCACACCTGCAGCAAGGACCCAGCCCCACGCCTGGCACTGGAAAGAAGACTTGGATATTCCCAGTGTCACCGGGAGGTCCCCCCGTGCTGTCCCCTCTCCCATCCTCTCAGACAGCACCCACCACACAGCTCCCGTGGGTCTTGCCCTCCCTCCTCCTCTCCTGTCCTCTCCTCTCTGCCTCTTCCTTCATGATTTCTCCTCCCACCCTCTCCCTGCCTCTCCTCCCTTCCCTTGGCTTTTGTTCCTTCTCTCCCTCTTCCCCTCCCTCCTCCCAGCAGCCTCTCCCCCAGCTCCAATCCCCGCTCCCCGTGTCAATTAACTATCGATCCCCTCTTCTCTATCAGTGGTCAGCCCGGGCTAACCAGCCCTGCTCCCTGCTTTTCACAGCCATGAATAATAACAATAATAATACCGGGGGTGTTGAGGAAGGGGGGTGAGGGGGGGGTTGGTGGGGGAGAGGCAGCTGCACTTGGTGCTTCCATCCCTTCACCTCTCCCTACCCCGCGCCCGCCCTCGCCCCCTCCACAGCTACAGGCAAAATCGATACCAAGCCGAGTCAGGAATGGAATATTTTTATCCTCTAATTGGGAAATGTGCTTTGACAAAGCCCGAGGAGCAGGGAGGGGGCCGGGAGCTACTGTACCAAGAGCCAGGGAAGGCAGTGGAGCCCTGGGCCAAGAGGGACCACCGGGGATTTTCTGCGGCAGCTGCTGAGGGCTGGGAGGAGGTGATGGTGGTGGGGACTTTGGGTACAGGGATGGGATCTGGAGGACTGGGGCAGGAGCCAATGCTGGAATAGAATCATGGAATTGAATCACTGAATTGTTTGGGCTGGAAATGACAATGGAGGCCACCAAGTGCAACCTCTGACCCAGCTCTACCACGGACACCCCCACCCCATGTCCCTCATCCCCACATCTCCAGGGCTCTGAAACCCCTCCAGGGATGATGGGGACTCCAGCCCTGCCCTGGGCAGCCTGGGCCAGGCCCTGACAACCCTTTCCAGGCAGAAATTCTTCCCCAGCTCCAACCTAAACCTCCCCTGGCACAACTTGAGTTGTGCCAGAAGTTCCTCTTGTCCCATCCCTTGTTCCTTGGGAGCAGAGCCCGACCCCCCCTGGCTCCAACCTCCTCTCAGGGGGTTGCAGAGAGCCACAAGGTCTCCCCTCAGCCTCCTCTGCTCCAGGATCAACACCCCCAAGGTTTCTAAGCCACTCCCTGCAAACTTGTTCTCAATCTAGGCTTTGTCAGTTCAAGAACAAAAAAAGGACAAAAAAAAAAAATCCCCTTCTCTCCCTCAGCTCCCTGCCAGAGCTTTGCTCCTCCAGTTGTGATGCAGTCAGTGTCTGTGCTGGCCTCTGGGCTCCTACCAACCCATGGCACAATGTCCCACCCGTGCTCACCCAGCCTGCTGCTCTTGGCCAACGTGGGGCAATTGTCCCCAGGGAGGAAGCCACCAACCTGCCCTGGGTTGTACCTGGGGAGCTCCTGACCCTCAGCTGGTACTGATGTGTCTGCAGAGCTGCAGGGTGGACCCAACGTTCTTAAAGGTCTTTCCCAACCTGAATGATTCTATGGCATCCCCCCCTCTGAAGTGCTGGGTCCAGGACACAGAGCTGTGGGAGTGAGTCCAGAGGAGGCCACAGAGATTCTGGAAGCAGCTCTGGAGCCAGGATGAGAGACTTGGGGGTGTTCAAGCTGGAGAAGAGAAGGCAGCAATGGGGAGACCCTGGAGCACCTTCCAGTGACTGAAGGGGCTCCAGGAAAGCTGGGGAGGGACTTGGGACAAGGGCAGGGAATGACAGAATGAAGTGGAATGGTTTTAAGATGAAGGAAGGGAAATTTAATTAGATCTTAGGCAGGAATTCTTCACTTTGAGGGTGCTGAGCCCCAGACTGCCCCCAGAAGCTGTGGCTGCCCCATCCCTGGCAGTGTTGAAGGTTGGATGGGGCTTGGAGAACCCTGGGCTGGTGGGAGGTGTCCCTGCCCATGGCAGGGAGGTTGGGGGTCTTTAAGGTCTCTTCCAACCCAAATCAGTATGTGACTCCATGAACACAGCCCTGTTCCCTTCCTCAGGCTGCAGAGTTTGGGGTGAATTATTCCCTTGCCTTTACACTAATTTCCAGTTCTCAAACTGGGAGCACGAGGTGTTCAGCTTGGTTCTTAATCAGGTTGAGGGGACATCCTGCTGGGTGAGTCCCTCAGGACCAGGTGGGAGCCTGAGTTCTCTGTTTGGGGAAAACTGATGTGAAAGTCAAAGAGAAGAGGAGCAGAAGCAGCCCAAGAACCTGAGCAGCGACCACTCCTTCATCAGACAAGCACCAGAAATGGTGTTGACTGCAGCTGAATGAAGTGTGTGAGGGAAAGCTCCGGAAGGAAACACAGTTTAAAAGCTGAAATTAAATACTTTGACCTGCCAACACTGGATGTTTCAAATGATATTTAATTTCCATGTTTAAGATGCCTATAATGTTTCTGAGTAAGTTAAGAGGTTACTTGATTTTAGTCTAATCGTATTTCCCCAGTCTGATTTCATAGGGGATTTTGAAAAGTTCTAGTTTAGGAAAAAAATATCTAAAGGATGAAGATTCTATTTCTTGTTATTCTGGACCAGAGCTGCAGAGATTCAGCCCTGTTGTGTTGCTCTGGTGACCCTGAACTTCAGCAGAAGGGTTGAACCTGGCTCTTCTGCTTTGAAATATTCTACTGGAAACCCCAGAAATCCTTGGAACAGCTCTTAAAACCTATTGAAAATTCTGTCTTCAGCAATAAATGACAGACTGGGAAAAGCCATCAGGGTCCTCAAGTGCAGGTGCTGCTTTGCAGGGTTATTTTGGATCACCTCAAAAGGAAGGGGTTTGGGTAGAAGTCCAAGGTGTGGTGCCCAAAGCATGACACCCACAGACAGCACCCAAACCCAACTCCTTATCCAGCTCCTCCCTCTGTGGGAAGGAGCTTGTGAGCAAGGTCTGGGGTCCCCCAGGGTCTCAAAGGGGGATCTTGGTCCCTGCCACGGACACAAAGGTGTGCTGAGTGCTTGGGTGCAACACAGATCAAATCTCCCCGAGCTTAACTCATTGAATCATTTGTGTTGGAAGAGACATTAAAGATCATCCAAATGCAACACAAAAATATCTCTCCCCACCTTCTCCCTATTGCAGCCTTCTCTTCTTCAGCCTGAACACCCCAAACGCCCTCAGCCTGGCTCCAGACAGAGCTGTTCCACCCTTGGAGCATCTCCCTGGCTTCCTCTGGACTGGCTCCAACAGCTCCGTGTCCTTCTGGTGTTGGGGACTCCAGAAATTTACTTTAGTTTCCACTAACAATCCCCTTGAGAAGTTTGAAGTGATCTGGGGTGGTTTATGTCAAGCAGGGATCTGTTTTTTCGATCTGGTTTCAGGTTTGCTTTGAAACCCTTTAGCCACCCCATCTGCTGCCACCCAGCCCATGTTCTTCTCCACAAGGCCACACTCTGCCTGCCTTTGCCTGGTGGATTTTCCATCCTTCCAGGATCTTTTTCTCCTCGTGGTAGTGCACACGAGGCCTTTGCAGGGATGGATCCAGCACCAAACCCACAAGGCTCTTCCTTTCCACCCAGCTCCAGGAGCTCCATCCCGCAGATGTGCCCAGCAGTGCCTGGGCTGGAGGTGCCCATTTGCCCGCCCTGGGAGAGCCCAGCTCAGTGCATGCTCTGGGCTGGGGCTGAGTCAATCTTCTGAGAAATCAAGAGAAATCAGCAGCTCTGCCTCCCACAGCAGGGCAGGGAGCGATTGCAGTTGCCATAGCAGTGGGCACAGTCCTCTCCCTGGTGCCTGGTTTATTTTTGGCCATTATTTTCTGAGCTGTTTTGAGTGAAACCAAGAATGAGTTGGAGGGGGAAAGGAAGCAAAGCTGGATTCCCCCACTTCTCCCAGCTGAATGGCGATGGCTACTGGGCAGACTGGGGTGATGATGGGGGGGGGGAGGCTGTTGCAGCCTTTGGGGCATGGGAGTGATCTGTGACATGGCTGGGACAGGAGGAGAGGTGACATGGGATGTCCTCATCCCTGCCATGCACAGAGGTGCAAATCTCAGCCCCCTGCTCTTTATAGAGACCCTATGAGAACATTGGGGTCCCAATTTGGGGAAAAGATGGGATAAGGGAAGCATTTTCCTTTGCCTACAAAGTGCAAACTGACCTCCAGCCTGGCTGCTCCATCCTGTGGTTACAGATCCCCAGGAAGCAAGAAAAGGATGAAGACTTGTGCTAGGGAGGAGAAAAGGCAGCTCTGAAACCCCTGTCCAAGGAGAAGCTGTCCCCAGGCACCTTTCTTGGGGTGTCCTACACCATCCCCTGGCTGACCCAGACCCATGATCTGGGCTCCATCACCTCCACGTGTTCCTGGGGACAAACCCAGGGCTCAGCAGCCCTGCAAACATCTCAGGAGAAAATCCTGCATCTTCTCAAGCCATAATTGGTCACCTGGGATTCCAGGGGATGAAAGAACCAGAGGGACAGAGCTTGGGATGGATGTGGCCATGCAGGACAGGAACAAGGGTTTGAAGACAGAAGCCTTGTGCCTGGGTGAAGGCCTTTCCTCCACATTTCTGGTTATTTTATGAGATTTATTGCTGCTGACTTCCATGTTCTCCAAAGTTTAACCCTTCTTATCTTCCCCCTCCTTCTGTCCTGGGCCTGGAATAGGTTATTGGAGAACTTGGGATTTGAAATGTTGCCAGAAGGTACCTGGATATCATTCCCTCATCCTGAGACAGATCCTCATGAAGGACTTTTTCAGGTGGGATTCACAGGCATCAGTGTTGGGACCTGCTCTGATCCACATAATCTTAAATAATCTGGGGAAAACCCCCCAAAAAACTGAACAAACAGAATAGGCAGACATCAGACTTGGTGAGGAGGCAGAAATGTTCAGAGGAGTTGACACAAAGAACGACTGGGAGAGTTTGCAGAAAGATCTCTGGACAGGAGGAGACTGGGCAATAAAAAGAGAGATAAAATACAGTGTTGATAAATGCAAAGTCATGCACATGAGGAAAACAACCTTAACTACCTGCACACCACCATGGGCTCCAAATCAGCTATTACTGCTTGGGGAAGAGCTCTTGGAGCTAATGTGAGCAGTTCTCTGGAAATGTCAGCTCAATGTTCAGCTGCAGTCAAAAAGGCAAATTGGATGTTAGCAATGATTAAGAGAGGAAGAGGGAGGAGAAATCAGAACACATCATTCCAGTCCTGTCTCAATCCATATTGGATATTCCCATCCCCTCCAGCACTGGGAGAGGCACCCAGGGTGGGACTGGCTGCAGTCAAGGACATGAAGAGGCACAGAGAAGCCCTAAAGATTCTGAGCAGCCTGGAGAAGAAGGGAAATTGTTGCTTTCTTGTTTTCCTAAGAGAAGAATGAATCAAAATCCCAAATCTCTCTTTTAAAGTGTCTCTGAGCAAAGTGAATCCTCTCCCCTCCCTGTTTCCTTGTCTTTAGGGACTCCCTGTCTTTGGGCTGCCAAATCCCAAAGTGCAAATGTGTTTGGAGGGGTTGGAATGAGCCCTTGAGGGTGGTTCCACGGGATCTTTAGGGCAGCTTCAGCTAAATAAATCATTATGCTGAGGATAAGGGGTGGTTCAGCACAACAAGTGTCACCTTATTTCTTGCCAGCATCTGTCCCCAGGGATAGGGATGTGCTGAAGGTCCCAAAGTTCTCCTGGAGTTCAGGGGAGGGAAGAGTGAGTATGTGTGGCAAGAGGAGGGTGACAGAAGGAAAAAAACCCTCTTCCCATGAGGCAGACTTGTGGAAGCACAGCACTGCTTGGGGCTGATTATTGGGCTGGGAAGAAGGGTTGAGTTTCAACCTGTTCCTCCCTTTCCCGTTATAGCCATGCCCTTCCTGGTGCTGAGCACAGGAAAAAGGGCCTGAAAACTAGGAAATCACCTGGGAAAATCCCATGTTTCTCTCCCATGCCTCCCTCCTCACCATGCAGGACCAACAAGGGCCTCCTTGTAGCTAAAACTGGGAAGTTTTAATGCAGGAGGAACATCCAAGGAGGGTCCCAAGCCACATCCCTCCCTTGCCAGCCACTTGGAGCATCACTTACCTTCTCTCCTCACCTTGTTTACCCACTTGTGTGGCAAGGAAAACCACAGCACCTGGGGTGAAAGCTGGAGGAGAGACCCTGCAGGTTCCTCAGGAGAGGTGGGCTGTGGGGAGGTGGTTAATGCCTCCACACTTTGGTTAATGCCTCCACACTCCCTCATCTTTCAGTGGCAAACAATAAAGCTCAAGGTGAGCATCACCTCTGCCCTATCTCTGAGATTCTCCTCTCTCCTGTCCATCCATCACACGCTTGCTCTCCTGCAGCCGATTGCAGCCGACCTGCATCAGCTATTGATTTATTGACAGCAGCAGGGTCTGGAAGATTCAGGGAAGCAGCTCCCCACAGAAACGCTTTTCAGAAGTCGAGATTTGATTTTTTATTTATTCTTCTCTTCAATGTATGGATTTCACAAGCTCTAGGCAACAAAGAACTTACTCCTCCAGCACGCAGGCTCTCACACTCCCTCCATCTCCTCCCCTTCTCCAGGGGTAAAGTCATCTTGAAGGGATTTACTCTTTAAGGGCAGAACTCAGCCCCTTGGACAGAGCCAGCCCACGGAGTCCCCAGAGCTTGGATGCTACGTGACCTCTGTGATGCCCTTCTCCAAGGGGGTAATGTGTGTGGGACTCTGTACTTGTTGTGTGGCTGTAGTGATGGCAGCAGGAGAAAAAAAAAAATCTCTTTTTCTGTTGCTCCTTATATCACAAACAGGAACTTCCAGCCCCAATGGGCACTACAGACCAGAAGCACTTCTGGGTACAGGTCACCAGGACACAGCTGGCAACATCTGCATCTTCACCATGCCTGTGACTGATGAGGGGTTTGCTGCTTGGTCTGATTTTTTTTTTTTTTTCCCAAGAGGCCAGGAATTTGGAGACACAGAGATCAGGAGGACAGTCTTTTTTGCACTCAGTGCTTGCTTTTCCAAACTCCAAACCACCAGCCTGTCATCCAGGCTCCAAGGCCAAGTGATTCTCCTGCTGCAGCAGCCAGGACAAGGCTACAGGGACATCCCCAGCACATCCCCTGCAGGGACATCCCCAGCACATCCCCAGCCCCACATGGCTCTTCCTTCACCTCTCCTCTGCCTGGGGCATTGGAGCTGCCCTGGAGCTTCAGGATGGGGTGGGAAGGGGGTTGTGATGAGGAGGAGGTGATGCTGATCCCTCATCCTTCCCAAACCAGGAAGTTTTTGAACAGTCTCTCTGGTTCTGCTCCATCTGGGATTTGGTTCCTCAAAGCCACCCCTCCCTCCCTGTGCTTTTCAGGATGATGAAAACCTCATGGTCTTGTTTCTTCTTCCTCCCAGGTGGCCCTGGTCCCCCAGTCTCTATCCCATGGCCCTCAGGAGGTGACTCCAGCCCTTCCCCAGCTCCCCTGATCCAGGGGGATTTGTTGGGCTGATCCTTTACAGATCTCTGGGTGTGAATAGTTAATGGTGGGTGATTGCATTTGTGGCTGCATTAACCATCTGATTACTCTCCTGTGGAAGACTAATTTGCAGATGATGGAGACGGATGTTTCCCAAACTACCAGCCAAAAGGCCTAATTCCTGCACAGCCAAGATTTTCTATTTACTTCCTGGCTGATATTAAAAAAAAACAAAAAAAACTTTTAAGGAATAATAGTGGCTAAGCTGGTGCCAAGACAAACCCTGCCAGAGACCCTGTGCTGGGCACTGCTGGGGTCCCACCTCACATCCTGGGCTCAGTTCTGGAACCCTCAGGACCAGAAGGGCATTGAGGGGATGTGCCTGGGGAGGTTTAGGTTGGATGTTAGGAAACAATTTCTCCCTGGAAAGGGTTGTCAGGCTCTGGCCCCATCCCTGGGGGGTTTCAGAGCCCTGGAGATGCGATGCTGAGGGACATGGGGTTGTGGTGTCCCTGGCAGTGCTGGGTCAATAGTTGGACTCCATGATCTTCCAGGGCTTTTCCAATCAGGATGTGCTGGTTCTGTGATTCAAAGCCAGCTCTGCCCACACCTGGGGCAGCTGCTTTGGGTAACAGCTCTGGTGACTGCAAGGGGGGGAATTTGCCTGCCCAACTTCAGGGCTGGGGAGTTGATGCTCAGGAGCTGCTCTTGAAACTCTTGTCTTCTTGTGATCCCCCGGGCTTCAAATCATCTCCTCCCCAGCACTGCACCCCCTTCCTTGCTGCAGGGGAGACATGGCTGCTTCGAGCACAGTTGTCACCACAAACCTTTTGAGTCCCTGGGGGAAAACCTGTCCTGCAGACATCCCCCATCCCCAAGTTTGGGGGAGCCTGCTGGGTGGTTCTGGTTCTGCCTCACCAAGGTCAGACACTTCCTGCAAGGACGTTTGCAGCAGCATCTCTCTCACTGCCTCCCCCAGCTCCACGCCAGCTGCATCACTCCTGAGGACTCAGTGATTCCCTGCAGGAAACTTTATTGGCTGGGAAGCATTGGCTGTGCTGCACAGAGAGCATCCTGCCTCTGCATGGCCACAGTGGGTGAGAAACCCCCAGGAGCCCGTGGGCTTGGGTGGTTGGGGGGCTTGGGTTGCCCTGAGTGTCCTTCTTTACATGGAAACAAAGCAGGGGATGTCCCCCCTCTGCTGGGCTACACTCAGCTTTCTGACTCCTTTTCCCAGGTGCTTTTCCTTTCTAGAGCACTTTAAAGAGCTGAGTAATTCCTGGGAGCCCCCATGGGAGGGGGCAGGCAGGGAGGTGGAGCAGGGATGTTTGGGTGACACCATTCCTGTTGGAAGGAGGAGCAGCAGGTCCTGCTGCAGGTGACACCTGGGGTCACATCATCTGAGGGGCCACATCTTGCCTGAGAGGGGGTTGAGCCCCATTCTGTGGCTGTGAGGGCAGCTGGGCCTCCATCACCCCTGGGTGCAGAGCCTGGTGGGGTGGCTGCCTTGCCTTGGGGTGCTGAGCAAGGTCCCCAGCATCACTGCAGTGGTGGACACGGGATGGCAGGAGAGCAGCCCATCACCATGGCAACGGTCCATCCCGCGGCCATGCGCGTCCTGCCAGGGTTTGGTGGGTTGTTTGTTTGGGTTTGTTTGGGTTTTTTTTTTTTTTTAATTTTTTTTTTCCCTCCCTTCCTCTCCCTTCTGCAAAGACCTCGGCATTGATCCGGGAATGTGCTCTTCACATGTATGATCCATGCAAACACCGTGTTCCTATTGATCAGGCTCCTCTGCTGCTTGGGGTCCGTGCTGGCAGCAGAAACAAAGGCAGAGGAAGGAGGGGAAAAAAAAATCACCCAGCACCTCGCCAAGCAAACAGAATTGGCAGCATCTATGGGGTCTCTCTGGAGCTGCCTCCTCATCCCTTCCCAGCCCTGCCACCTGCCCTTGCCTTTTCCCTCATTCATCCCTTCTCCATCTTCCCTTCTCCCATACCTCTCACTCTCCTGCCCAATAAACAGAAACAAAATCTCCCCCGTTTGCTCCAGTGGAGATGTTCCCAAGAACCAAGGAGCTGATGGTGACCTGTGTCCCTGCCATCCCCCTTCCAGTCCTGTCCAGCATGGGGGGACACATTGGGAGGGGGTTCCCCAAACCCACAGCCTGTGCCATCCAAGCTCTGTGTGAGCCTTAATAATTACAGTGAGGAGTCAATAACAATTAGGCCTAACAGCCACTCAGCAGAATTGACGTGAATTATTTTAATTTTATGTTTATATCAATGAACTTTTCCAGGTTGGCACCTTCTCCCCCTTTCCTGCCCCTCCTGTCCCCCCAGTCCCCACAGACACCCCATTGCCTGTGCCCCCGTATGGGTGATGGCTGCTGGGGGAGAAGGGGGGGTTCCAGCAGCCTCTTCTCCCAACCTTCCTCCAGAAAGTTGTATCCAAAGCCCAAGTCCTGCAGAAGAGGTGTTTGTGTGTGGGCAAGTTTATCCAGTTAGGGGGAAAACCTCTGCTTTGGGCAAAAGTCACAGAATTCCAGACTGGTTTGGGTGGGAAGGGACCTCAAAGCCCCCCCAGTGCCCCCCCTGCCATGGTCAGGGACACCTCCCCCAGCCCAGGGAGCTCCAAGCCCCATCCAACCTTCAACACTTCCAGGGATGGGGCAGCCACAGCTTCTGGGGGCAACCTGGGGCTCAGCACCCTCACAACAAAGAATTTTTTTGTAGTGTCCAAGCTAAACCTCCCCTTTTCCAGTTTGAAACCATCCCCTCATCCCATCCCTCCCCTTGTCCCAAGTCCCTCCCCAGCTTTCCTGTAGCCCCTTCAGTCACTGGAAGGTGCTCCAAGGTCTCCCCAGAACCTTCTCTTCCCCAGCCTGAACACCCTCAGGTTTCTCCTCCTGGCTCCAGAGCTGCTCCAGCCCTTGGATCCTCATGGAGGCTCCTCTGGCTCCACCAGCTCCATAGGGATCCCAAGTTAAGGAGGTGGTTCCCAGCTGAAGTTGCTCCTCTGTAGATAGAGGCTGCTTTCAGGCTGAGTTTTCCTGGGAACAGGCACCACCAGGCTTTGTCTCTCAGAGCTGAGTGCACCCTCCTGCAATATGGGTTTTTTGGTGGTGTTTTATACCCCTATCTTTTCGTTCATGATGGGGGGACATCATATCAGCTTTTGCTGATGTTGGGTTGTCTTCCTTTTTTCTTGCTATCCTATCCAATTGGGCCTAACGTTTGTATTTAAAAAGAAAAAAAAATATATATAATGAATGTAACCAAAACAATGCCTCAAGAGTGATGATTTTCAGGATCCCACACCAGCACTATCTCAGTTGGTGCTGGGTGAGGAGCTCAGCCACACTTCACTACCCAGAGCCTGCAGCCCATCAGGAAAGTTCAGCTTGAGAACCCCCAACAACCCCCTGGGATCTCCAACCCCACCAGCAGCCATCCATTGAAAGCAGGGGGAAAAAAAGTAACAATATATATATATATATATATTTTTTTTTTTTTTAATGCTGTCTGACAACTACTGAGGGATTCCTCTTATTTTGGTCCTTTCCTATTTACAGGACTTGAGCAGTTAACTCTACGACCTCCCCCAAAACCTCCTGGGCTGTTGGGAGCTACCAAGGGGTGACCCCCCCCCAGCCCCATGGTGGAAGTTTGGGGTGGTTCCTTTCCTTTTCTCTGCCTCCTGGGATGGTTCCTTGCCAGCCTGTGCAGAGCTGGGAGTTGGCACTGCAGAGCTGTAAATCCCCCTCACTGCTGACCTGCAACTTTTCTCTGCTCCTGTCATTAGGGCCAGGCAGCCCATTCAGTGGGTGACAGGAGCTCAATTGCTCTTAAGTGGCTCCCAGATAATTGGGGAGGTCTTTAGCTACTTGTAACTTCCTATAATAAACAATAAAGGAGAGGGAAAATATCTACACAGAGCACTTAACCAGCAGCCTCCCTGGCAAAACTCCAACTCCCCCCTGTGCTGGGCACTGCTGGGGTCCCCCCTCAAATCCTGGGCTCAGGAAAAGAAGGACATTGGGGGGATGGAGAGTGTCCAGAGAAGGGAATGGAGCTGGGGAAGGGTCTGGAGAAGTTGTGAGGAGCAGCTGAGGGCCCTGGGGGTGTTGATCCTGGAGCAGAGGAGGCTGAGGGGAGACCTTGTGGCTCTCTGCAACCCCCTGAGAGGAGGTTGGAGCCAGGGGGGGTCGGGCTCTGCTCCCAAGGAACAAGGGATGGGACAAGAAGAACTTTTGGCACAACTCAAGTTGTGCCAGGGGAGGTTTAGGTTGGAGCTGGGTAAGAATTTCTGCCTGGAAAGGGTTGTCAGGGCCTGGCCCAGGCTGCCCAGGGCAGGGCTGGAGTCCCCATCATCCCTGGAGGGGTTTCAGAGCCCTGGGGATGTGGGGATGAGGGACATGGGGTGGGGGTGGCCTGGGCAGGGATGGGGAAAGGGTTGGACTCCCTGATTTTACAGATCTTTTCCAACCACAACAATTGAGATTCCATGGTCTGGGCTCTTCTCCTTCCTGCAGACCACCCCCAAGCCATCAGTTCCATGGCACCCTGCCATGCTGGCAAGCCAGAGCCACCTCCTTGGTGAGACCTGACCCCTGGGGTTCGTGCCCAGAAATGGCTGCAGTCACCTGGGCTTGGGCTGGAAAGGGAGGGAAGGTTCCACCCTCCTCGTCTGCCTCTCCAGTGGGGTGCTGGGGATGGGCTGGGCTGGGAATGGGAATGGAATTGGGTGGTGTGGGATGGGGTGCAATGGGATGTAATGGGTGGCAGTGATCAATGCAGCATTAAAAACTCACAGAGAAGAAGAAATGAGATTTCTCCTCGCTCCACTCCAGGCTGGAGGAATCCAAGCTGAGACTTTGTCAGCTTTGTCATCAATGGCAGAGATGGGGAGAGTCCAGGTTTTCTAGGAGTTTCCTTGCACCATTGAGCACTGAAGTAGCTTTCCTGGGAGCCATCCATGGAGCTTTCCTGGGAGAAGGGGTCTGATTGAATTCCTCTAGAAGAGCTTTCTCCCATAGCTCAGCCCCTATAACATCCTCCCCTCCTGTTTCTGGTCCAACCCTCAAGGCAGGGCTGGGTTTGGCTTTGGCCAAGGGCAGTGAAATCCTCAAGGCTGCTGCTGAGTGAGGATCTGAGTTCCAGGAAGAGGGTGGCAAGTGCCCCCATTTTTACCAAAGTTGGTGGCCACATGGCCAATGGTTCCCCAATACTGGGCACCCCCCCCCCCATAAATCACCATTGATTCACCACCAGAAGAAAAGGGCAACAAATATTATTCTGGATGAATAATTCAGGCAGCTCTGAGCCATGTGCTGTGCGTTCATTACCCTCCACGAGGACCTGGGGGATGCAGCTTGAAAGGCCCTATAAAAGGAAACAGGGGAAGATTTATTTATTTTTTCAGGTTAGGCTAATCCTGAGAACCCCGGGTGGGAGGGGGGAGGTTTGCTGGGAGCCCACGGAGCTGCTCAGCCCCCACTCCCATCCCTCCACATCACTGATGTTCTGTTAAAAAAAGAAAGCACTTAGGGTGCTGTTGGGGGATCAGTCCATTCACCTTCCTTCCCTGCCAGAGCTTTCAGGGATGAAAGCTCTCTAAAGTGCTGCCTTCAGTCTTTGGAGCTGAGTGGTGGGTGGATAATCCCCCTCCCTCACCCCCCAGCCTGGGGGAGAGGTGGCAGCGGGGTCACTGCACCCACACCAGCACCAGCACCAGCACCAGCACCAGCACCAGCACCAGCACCAGCACCAGCACCAGCACCAGCACCAGCTGGGGGGAATCTTCACTCCTTGGTGCACTGGTGTGGGGGTGGGTTAGGGGGGTTACAGAGGGAGGCACTGAGCCCATCAGGGTGGTGACATCCCCAATGCCACCAGAAGTTGAATATTCTGGGAATCGTGAGCATCCTTCTCCCTGCCCTGTCCTGGGGAGGGATCTCCATGCCGTGGGACACAGCTTCACGGTGCCACCTTCTCTTCACAGCCTCATGGAGCATCCCTGACACCCTCCCTGGGGTAGCCAGGAGCTTGGCTTTTGGAGGGGGGTTCCTGAAGCCTGGTGGGAAGACAAAGTTCTCTTTTCTCTTGCAAGAAGTGTCTGAGGCTTTGCTTTTTTATCCTAAGAAGAGCAGACAGAAGGGCAGGGCTGTGCAGCTCCAGTGCAAGGCTGGGGTTGCTGGGATTTGGAGTCTGGTGTCACAGAGTCCCCAAGGGGTCACCAGCTCCATGTCCCCCCAGCAGTGTCCCCACACTGCTGATCTCCTGTGACAGAGCAGGCTCTGGTGGCTCTAGCAGGACTCTTCCCCTGGCACTGGCTGGAGGGACCTCCTGGCCCTGGGTGCTTTGGCTGCCCTGGCTGGGACCTCCTGCTCTCCTCTGTTTTCTCTCTGTTTATTCTCTCAATAAAACTCACTCCTAAGATTGAGCCCTCAATCAATGGTGGCAGAATGCATCCCCCATCACCTGAGAGGGATGAGAGGGGGGTGCCCAGGGTGGCTGGGTGGGAAGATGTGGTCTTCTCGAGGGGACAATTCATCCTTGCTATCGGACACTGGCTGTCAGAAGGGACAAATGGCTCTCTGGAGGTGACAATCCTTCTCTGCCAGCCATGGGTGTAGAGAAACAAGATAAACCAGGTGCCTCGAGTTGCAAAAGAGTGGGTGTGAGTCCACCTGTGCCTGGTTAGGGCAGGCCCCCTATTACCAGGGGGCCTATAGAGGTGGGACACACACCCACAGAGGGCAGTTCCAGCTCCGCTCACTCTGGTGTGAGGCAAGGAAGAGGTTGGCAGCTTGTTGAGCCTCAGGAGCAAGAAAGGCTCATCCTGCTGCACATGGGTGGGATGCAGGTGACCAGTCTGGATTTAACACCTCACTTTAGGGCAGCCAAAGCCCAGCACTCAGCTGCCAAAGCCACTGCTGAGCTCACCTCCAGCACTGTTCCCAGGATGCAAGGCAATAAATGCCACCCAAAGGCTCAACTTGTGGGGGTTTCAGTCCTGGAACAGAAGGAGGACTCTGCAACCCTCCTCTGGGGCTGTCTGACCCCTTCTACACATCCCATGAAGGCAGCAGATATCTCCAGTCCTCCCACTGTCTGACCCAAGGGCAGATTCCCCATTGCTCAGTGGTGTGAAAGCCCCCAGGACCACCCCAAGGTGCTGCACACCCAGCTTTCTCTCTTGGGCACAATTTCTGTCCAAGCCAGGACACACTCAGCAGGAAAGTGCCCAGTGGAGTCCAAGTGATGGACAACCCATCTCTAGAACAAGATAACTGGTGGGGATTAATTACCCTGACAATCAGGAGCATCCACTCTGTCCCCAGCTTGGATGCCACCAAGTCCCTCAGCAGGTCTCTATCCCAGCGCTGATATCTGCAGGACAAACTCAGCTTTTAATCTGCTCAGGGACCTATGAAATAGCCTCAGCCTTTGCTGAGAGAGGAGCCAGTGGTGTCAAACCCCAATCCCAGACAGAAGCAAGGAGGGAATGTGGCATTGGAGGTGCCACAGGTCACCTGGGAAGGGAACAAGGGGATTAGGCATGGACAAGGGGGACTTGGCTCTGGTAGGGGGCTGGAGGTTCAGAGGGGTGACAAATCCACCTGTCCCTGCCCTGGTCAGGCTGCAGGTGCAAAAGCTGTCACCCACAGTGCAAACCCTGCTGCTCCTGCTGCCTCCTGGATCTGGGCACCGCATCCCCTGGGACGCTCCGCAGGCACCGCCGCTCCCCCGCGGGCTGCACGCACGGAGCCATCAAGTGAGAGGTGGAAAAAGGTAATTAATCTACAGAGAAAAAAGTGTTAATACCTCTAAGACACCGGGGACACTGGCTGTCAGCTTCCACCAATTAGTCACCTAAAACCCTGCCTGTATGATCTCTGTGGTACAGCTGAGTTGATTACTCTAATTAATTTTGCATTGATCTGCATGGATCTGCAGCACCAGGGCCTATCACGGGCGAAGGAGGAGATGGATGTGTGAGCCCTGCTGAAGGCTTGAGCAGGGAGCTCATCCCAGGCTGGGCTGCCCCTGGCTCCATAGCCCAGCCCATAGCTCATCCCAGTCCACACCATCCCAGGACTCCGATGGGCAGAGGTGACAGAGCTGTCCTACATGCAGGACCAGGATTTTTTAAGGAGCAGAGACTCATTTTGGGAGCACCCAGCCAGGGGTGGTACTTCCCAGCAGGTCCTGACCCATCCACTTCCACCCCTGCACACATTCCCACACCTTTTCCTATTTTCCACTCTCCTTAGTGGAATCTTGGGTTGTGGTTTTTTGGAGCAAGGGCACCCTGTGCCACCTGACATCCAGCAAACACCTTGGGGCAGAAGGTGCCCACCCTGGTGCTGTTTTCCCCCTGGCTGCTCCAGCCCTCCCAGCATCTCCAGGGATTCACTCCAACAGCTCCATGTCCCTCTGGTGTTGGTTGGGATCCCAGAACTGGACCCAGCACTGCAGGGGGGGTGTCCCCAGAGCAGAGCAGAGGGGGACAGTCCCCTCCCTCTCCCTGCTGGGAATTCATCCCAGGCCAGGTTGGTTCCTGGGTTTCCAGTGCATTCTGCCAGTTCATGGTGAGCTTCTCGTCCACCAACACCCTCAGCTCCTTTTCCCCTCCTCTTGTTTCTGCTCCTCTCTTGTCCATCAGCTCATGACACGAGGTCTCAGCAGAGCTGGTTGGGCAAAGTCCCCTCCTGTATCTCTCCCCCAACCCCCCCAAGCTCCCTCCATCCCCCAGGCAGCCTCCGTGTCCCCTTCCTGCTGGCCAGGGAGGCCACGCTGGGGCCCTGCCAACCCACCCAAGCAACCAGCCCAGAAAGAGATGCAAGGATGGAAAATTCCCCTTCATAATTAATAAATGAAGAATATTGTTGTTAATCGATGTAGCTGTGAAGAGAATATCGATCCCAGCCGCATGCTATTTTTTGTGCGGCTTAGATTTTTACACCTCATTTAGAGGCAACTCTCTCTGGGGACCTCTTAACACCAAAAGATATTTGCAAGAGTCCAAAGTGAAGGGAAGAAAAGGGGGGAAAAAGATTAATTATTACCAGAGATGAAGAATTATGTGTGTGTCCCATCGTGGCCGACTGCAGCGCTGATTTGAATATTTGATTAATAGGGAATTATCGCCGTGGCTGATAACTTATCTCCATGCTGGCTATTTAGTAAACAAGTGGGAGCCATTAGAAACATTTTTAATATTAATCCCAGGAAATTATATTTATGAAGGCAGTGCCTAACCCCTTGAGTGCCGGGGCTCTGCCCAGAGGATGCTTTTTTGCCTTGCCTCATCCTATCCTTGGGTTTCAAACTCTCCATGCCTCAGTTTCCCTTCTTCAAGGTGAATAAAACCTGAGTTGAAACTGGGACTGGTCAAAGCAATGAGCGAAAAACATTCATTAGCACTGACCCTTTAACGAGCTGCCAAGGAGATGGTTGGGGGAGCAGAGGGCACAGGGAGCTGCTGGAGAGGTTCCCCCAAGGAGGGGGTTTGGGATTTCATGGGCACAGTTGGTTCCTGGCTCCAGGATGATGCAGAGCAGGGAGCTGAGCACCTCTGCTCCAGACAGCCTGCAGAGGGGAGGATGCTTTGCCCTAAGAGGATCTCCAAGGTGTGCAGAGACACAGGATTCCTGCAAGCCCACAGGATTCCTACTAACCCAAGAGATTCCTTGAAACCTCCAGGATTCCTGGAAAACCTCTGGGATTCCTGCAAGCCCACGGCTGGAAGAGGAGAGATTGAGATGAAATGTGCAGGAGGGAAGCAAACAAGAGCTGAGGGTGTTGGTTGATGAGAAGCTCACCATGAACTGGCAGAATGCACTGGAAACCCAGGAACCAACCTGGCCTGGGCTGCATCCCCAGCAGGGAGAGGGAGGGGACTGTGCCCCTCTGCTCTGCTCTGCTCTGCTCTGCTCTGCTCTGCTCTGCTCTGCTCTGCTCTTCTCTTCTCTGCTCTGGGGACACCCCCCCTGCAGTGCTGGGTCCAGTTCTGGGATCCCAACCAACACCAGAGGGACATGGAGCTGTTGGAGTGAATCCAAAGGGGGCCCTGGAGCTGCTGGGAGGGCTGGAGCAGCTCTGGAGCCAGGGGGAGAGTTGGGGGTGTTCAGGCTGGAGAAGAGAAGGCTGCAATGGGGAGACCCTAGAGCACC
This sequence comes from Calypte anna, assembly GCF_003957555.1. Classification (NCBI taxonomy): domain Eukaryota; kingdom Metazoa; phylum Chordata; class Aves; order Apodiformes; family Trochilidae; genus Calypte; species Calypte anna. Next base: position 542,868 of record NC_044273.1, read on the forward strand.
TTCCAGTGACTGAAGGGGCTCCAGGAAAGCTGGGGAGGGACTTGGGACAAGGGCCTGGAGGGATGGGATGAAGGGATGGTTTCAAACTGGAAAAGGGGAAGTTTAGCTTGGACACCAAAAAAATTCCTTTGGTGTGAGGGTGCTGAGCCCCAGGCTGCCCCCAGAAGCTGTGGCTGCCCCATCCCTGGCAGTGTTGAAGGTTGGATGGGGCTTGGAGCACCCTGGGCTGTGGGAGATGTCCCTGACCATGGCAGGGGTGGCACTGGGTTGTGCCTTCACACCCAAACCATTCAATGATCCCAAGGTTCAGTGATGCTCCAAGGGAGAGGATTCCCCCAGCCTACCTGCTGGAAGTGCCCTGGCAGCCCAGGTTTCCCCCTGGGGTACAGCAGGGACTTTGTTGGGTCCATGACACTGTGGAGCCTCTCTGGCACAACCAGGACTCCTGGATCCCAGTCAAAGAGTTGGGAAATGTCAGGAGCAGAGAGCAGGAAAGGGCAGGGGAGAGGGAAGGAGGTGGGCAGCATGGTCAGAAACTTCAGTGTCTGAGTCTCATTCCTCTTGCAGCCTCTCCATCAGTGAGGAGGGAATTTTTCTTTCCCCAGGGACCCTTTGGCTTTGCCTGAGAGGTACCACCTGGTGCTCTGGGTTTGGGAGCTGGTCCTCTAGAAGAGCTCTTGTCACCAGCTCTGCTCAAGGATGGCATCAGGCCTGGCACCAGCACTTCCACATCAAGAATTTGCCCCAAACCCCTCCTTCTAACTATAAAAAGGGACTGACATCCTGGGTGCAAACAGGAACTGCCCTGTCAGAGCACGGAGCATCATCACCCAGGAGACTGCTCCTCCCAGCTCCCAGGGTCACTGGAGCCCCAGCCCAGTCCCACCTCCTGCTTCAAAGGGCGTCATTGTTATTTAAAGTGAAAATTACCACCGAGCTCTATTAGACTTTAAAATAAAAATTAGAGATTTTTTAAAATAGATTTTCCCTAACGAGGAGCGTGACGGATGGGCCTGTTGGAGGCTGCACGAGCCGAGTGCTGCTAAGTGCAATGAAATGGCATTCAGGAGCCTCCCTCGCCCTCCCCACTGCTCTCCCCTCTCAAAAATCCATACCAGCACCAGCATCCTGGAGTGGCACTGGGACAGGGGCCAGGACACATCTGTTTCTCCAGGTTAAAGTGAGCAAAGACATTTCCTTCCTCTCCAGACACAACCATTTCCTTTCTCCTAAATCAAAGGCAGCATCCGAGGGGGGAATGGTCCATCCCTCCCCCTGGAGGTGCCTTTGCAGCTTCCCCAGAAGCTTCTCCTCTTCCTCAGGTGCAGGTAGGAGCCCTGCCTGATCTCCCAGTTCCCACCATCATTCCTGCCCCAGGGCCCTCAGTTTTGGAGCTGAAGACTTTTCAGATGGCAAATTTCTATTGGCAATTCAGCAGGGTTGAAATGCAGGTTTGGGTTTCATTTCTGGGTGACCAAAATCTGACAGCTTGGGTGGTGTGAGAGCAACACAGGCCAAACCTGGGGGTGCTGAACAGTGTTTGGGGTTTGTTTGGCTTCTGCTCATTTTTTTTGCTTAAATCACATTTTGCAAATCAAGGTGTGGGACTATCCTATCTGTTTCTTGGGGAATGTGGAAACGAGACCTCTGCAATCCCAACAAAACCCCATTGACTTTTTCCCCAGCTTTGTTAAACCCTCACAAGGTGCAGTATTTGCCCGTGGCTCAGGAGGGAAGGGGCTGGGACACGTTCAAGCTCTTCAGATGAAGTTGTGTTTAATGCCTGTGTTATCTCCCCAGCACCTTATCAGCTGTGCTGGGCTATCTGCCTTCCCTCCCCTCCCTGGCTGTCAGCGAGCTCAGGGATGCTGGACATGAAGATTCTTTTCCATCAAAACCTCAGCACAGGAGATGGTGATCCAGCCAGGAGCACATCCCATGGCTTCCTCCTCTCTCCCAGGAATGGGGCTGTGGCCCTCCAGGAGTTCTGTCTCCTGCCATGCCACTGAGTGCAGGGCAGATCCTGGCTCGTCCTGCCCTTCCCACCCTTCATGCTGGGAAGGACAGACTGATCCAGGTTTCCCCTCTCCTGCCATCACCTCCAGTTCAGCCCCGTGAGCTGCACACACTTATTCCCAGCTCTCCTCTTCCCACCAGTGTGGTGACCCCAGCTCATCCCTACCCCTGTCACTGCTCAGATGTGCTCTTCTGAGAAGCTCTGAACCCCACAAGCTGTCCCAGGGAAGGCAAGGTGGTCCCCGAGACCGAGGTACGTGCCCATTGTGAAGAAATGCCCCCAGGAGCTGCTACCTCTTCCCATTCCACCTCCCTGGAAGTGCCACCAGTGCCTTGAGCCTGCAAGGTCTCTGCTTCCTTCTGGGAGCAGCCTGGGTGCCCTGGAGGGGGTCGTGGAGGGGCAGAGATGGTTTTTGGGGGCGATGGTGCTGGGGGAGAGGAGGGAGCTGGGGGCTCCGGCGTGAGGTTAGCACTGAATCTGCAAAAATCCCCGTACCTTGCAAAGTGCTCAATACATCTATTGATCAGTGCTCTGCCTTGATCACTTTGCTGCTTTGTGCTGCCGCAGTGCTGCTCTCGGGGAGGGAGGGAGGGAGAGGAGGGGGCAGGGACTGCGCCTGCGCCGGGGATGCTCCAACTTCCCAAGGCCAACTTTGCCTTCTCTCTCCCCCTGGTCCCATCCTGCCTTCTGCAGGAGGAGCTGAGCTCTGGCTTCACGGGTTGGCTCAGGGGGTGTTTTCCAGGCAGGAGAGTGGAAGAGGGGTGCAAAAAACATCAAAAACATCCTCTCTCCCATCCAGCAGCTTTCTTGCCAAAGCCTCCTCAGATGCCTAAAAATGGGGGTTCATTTAAAATCAAAAGGAGAAGCTGAGAGGCAAAGGAGGGTGAGGTAGGGGTGGTCTCTGCCCTGCCCTGGAGCCCACTGAGGATGAGGAGGTGTGGGGCACCCACTCCTGCCCTGTGCAGAGCCTGTGTCTCAAACAGTTGCTGCATAGGAGCAGGAGTTGGGTTGGGTTGGGGTGTCCCAAGAAGCTGCATGGCAGGATGAAGATGGGATCAGAGGGATGTGTGAACACACCCCAGCAGGGCCAGGACAGCTCTGGGTGTCCAAATATTCCATGGTCTCCTGCCCTGGGCACTGTCCCTGTCACCCTGACACCCTCAGTCCCCTCAGGGACACCTGCTGGGAGCTCACCCACAGGATCAGCCCCATTTCTGCTGTGAGGACTCAAGAGCAGACAGAGAGGTAGGGAGGTAAAAACCCACCCCCGAAAGGTCACAGAGTTAATTTCCAGCTCGTGTCCCCCTCTCACACCTCGCTGATTAATAATTGAAGAAAATGTATTTCTTTTTTGGCTTGGCATAAATCAAAAATAAACACAGCATCCATATTCTGCCCCAGGGAGAGAGCAGGCACGTGGACTGGAAGATGCTGAGCTGGCTCTGCAGCGAGGTCCCCCCGGCACCTCCAGCCCCTCTTGGATCAGGGGGAGGGTGGGATGGCAGGGAAGGCTCTTTGGAAGAGGTTGGTGTTGACTTCAAGCCTCTCCCACTGAAAGTGGCACTAAAAGGCTGGAAGGGGGCAGTGGAACTGGGCTGGGAAAGCCTGAGGTGTGCCCAGCACCCAGGTCCTCCCTCCATCCCTCCTGCCCCCAGCTGTGCCTTGCCTGAGCCTGACAGCCTCTGGGGGGACATTTTGGGGTTGCTGGAACAGGTCTGGGGGAAGTCACCACCCAGGGATGGTGTCTGTGTGCCTGACACCCGTGTGGTTCAGGGAAATCCAGAAGGGATGGAGGAGGAAGGGTAAGGACACTGCCCTGCCTCTGCCAGGCTCCAACCATCCTTCCTTCTCAGTGGTTCCTTCTCCCATCTCCTGGGTTCTCTGTCCATCCTTTTGACACTGATTTGCTGTGAACTGGTGAAAGGGCCCCCCTGGTGCACTCAGCCCACTGGGAGCCTCAGTCTTGTGCTTTACACCAGCCAAGGCAATCACATCTGTTTGCACCCCAGCAACAAGGCTGAGGTCTTGGAAGGCTTAAAAATGAGACTGGGAGGGATGTGGAGGATAAACTGGGGTCACTTCTGGCCCAGCTGGACCAGGCCACACAGGTGCTGGGGCTGTTGCCCTGATGGATGCTCAAGGAAATCCCAAGCCAGACTCAGGCATCCTCAGCAGCTCCATCCCCTCCACCTTCAGCTCCCCTCTGTGGTGACTCTGAGGGTGCTGTCTGTGTCCTCACACCCAGGTGGGGGTGGGCAGTGCTCACACACACACACACACACACACACACACACACACACACGAGTTGTGCTGATCCCATGAAGGTGGAGCTGAATTTTACCCTTTTGTTGAGAAGATGGAGACGTGCAGGTACAACAAGGGTGGGAGACACATGGAGAGGATGGTGCCACCCCTGACCCCTGTGATGCCGAGTGCTGGGTGCATGGGTGCATCCACAGCCCCCAAACACCCATGGGGAGCCTGTGCCCATCTCCCTGAACCCCAGAGATCTCTGGAGGACACAGCTGGGCTGGGGCAGCCCCTGGGACTTGGGTCGCTCTGATTTCTGGCAGCTGCCTGCTGGCTCCTTCTCATTGTGGTTAAATAAAGCTTTGGGCTGTGATGAAGCCCATTACAGTCAGAGGGGAAGGTGTGGGATTGAAATGTAGGACAGCAGCATCTGCGGAGAGAGGTTGCTTGGAATCGATGGGAAATCAATTCCAATGTGCTCTGCTGGGGGGGTTCCTGCTGCCTCCCTCCCGGGGAGCTCCTGGCCTCCCGTGGGACACAGCCCTCTGAGACCCCCCGAGAAGGAAGGAGAAAGGAGGGGAAATGTTTGCATCCTGGTGAGAAGCTCAGCCCACACACCAGAGCAAAAGCCAAGGGCCAAGCTCTGCCTGGCAGAGGAGGGGGAGTCCGGGGGGCTCAGAGGGGACTGAGCTGTGTCCTGAATCCCCAGTGGGACCCAACCCACGGCCAGGCTGAGCCCCAGCCCCTGCATTTCCTTGGGTGGTTTGAGAGGGTGCTGAGGAGGCAGCCTTGAGCTGCAGATGGGGTGAGGGTTTGGAGTTGGTAGAGGCTCTGTCGGGTGTTCCCAGCTCTGTCGGAAGCAGAGAGCTCAGGGAGTGAGTCCCAGCCATGGGCAGGGACCACCAGGCAGCCAGGAGAAGGAGGAGGAGGTGTCTGCTTCCCCATCCCTCCTGTCCCCATCCCTGTCCATGCAGGGTGAAAGTATCCGTAATTCAAATTATGGAAGGGTTTGGGTGGGAAACACATTAAAGTTCATTCAATCCCATCCCCTGTCATGTGCAGGGACACCTCCCACCAGCCCAGGGTGCTCCAAGCCCCATCCAACCTTCAACACTGCCAGGGATGGGGCAGCCACAGCTGCTGGGGGCAGCCTGGGGCTCAGCACCCTCACACCAAAGAATTTCTTCCTCAGATCTCATCTCCATCTCCCCTCTTCCTGTATAAAACCCTTCCCCTCATCCCATCCCTCCAGGCCCTTGTCCCAAGTCCCTCCCCAGCTCCCACTGGAAGGTGCTCTAAGGTCTCCCCATTGCAGCCTTCTCTTCCCCAGGCTGCATCCTGGCTCTCTCATCCTGGCTCCAGAGCTGCTCCAGGGGGGACCCTCTGAGCCATTGCCAGAGCTCTGAGCTGGAGTGGTCCAGCAGAGAGACAGAGACACAAAGGGATCCATCAGAAATGATAGTTTAATTGGAGGGAGGTGAGCACAGCACTATTTAACCACCAGTGCACATTGATGGATTGATCCAAGCCCAGTTACACGGGGTTTGTGACATCCAGAGGGCTCCTGGCCAGCATCAGCTGGCTCCTGGGATTTTGGCTTGGAGGAGAGCTGCATGGCTGGGAGCTGCTGGGAGCAACCCTTTGGGGAAGAGGCTGCTGACCCTTCCCCATGCCATCTGCAGTGGCAGTGCTGCCACCCACCCACTGGTGACACCCACCCACTGGTGACACCCTCCCAATGGGTGACATCCCAGTGCCCTCCCTCATGGGACCAGTACCCACCCAGAGCACTGCTGTCACCCACCCTGTGCCAGTGCCCTCTGAGCCCCTTCTCCAAATGTCCCCTTGGGTCTCCTGGCAATGTCACCTCTGTCCCTGCTGCAGGAGATGGAGCAGCCCTGGGGAGGGCTGGGAAGGGGAAGGGCTCTGCAAAAGGAGCCATTAAACTGTTGGGTTCCTCATCCCAGCTCACAGCAAAACCACGACACGATCAGTCAGGGCTGAACATTAATTATGATTACACCCTGGGACCTTGATTGCCATTGATTAATTGATTGCTGGGCCCCTGGCAGCAGCAGCCCCTCCATGGGCATTGCAGAGGGATGAGAGGTGGGGAGATTTAGGGCTGGGGGTAAGATTTAGGGCTCCTGGGGTGCTGGAGAGGAGAGAAGGGAGGTTGGCTTCGAGAAAAAGAGAGAGGGAAAGGCCAATGTCCCCTCCCTGAGAGGTGACAGCAGAGCACTGGCAGCACAGAGTCACCTCCTCCATGCAGCAGGGAGGGGACGCAGCCACCAGAGACCTCGGGGACACCAATGAGATCCCGGGAGTGGATCCCAGGTTGGGATCTCCCTGAGCTGTGGGCAGATGAAGCCTCTTTGTTTCAGGGTCTGCAGACACACACACACTGCTGTGTCCCCCCCTCCTCCCCCCCAGCTGATTTCTATTGACCCACTATTGAAATCAGTGCTGGCTGTACCAAGCCCCACTCCAGCAGGGAGGAGGGATGGGCTGCAGCACCTCAGAGGTGTTTTTCCATCCTTAGGGTCCTGAGGGATCTGTCTGCAAGCTGCACCTTGGAACATCCAGCAGCAGTTCCCAGCCTGGTTCCATCAGCCACGGCAGAACGGAGCTGCTGCCCATGGGCAGGGATGTGGGGACCATTCCAGGGATGGAGGGGCTGAGCCTGCAGGGCTGAGCTCCAGCATCCTCCTGGCCTCAGCTTTAGGGCCAGGCAGCCAGCCTGGCATCTCACCAAACCTCTCAACACAACTGCTTGTCAGCTCCAACCTGCTCCAGGCTGGCACTGACTCCAGTCTGCTCCCAAAGCACTCTCAGCCCTGGAGAAAGCCCAGACAAGGGCAGAAAGACCAAAGCTGGGAGGAAGGAAATGTTTGCTGAGCTCCCATGGGTGCTCCTCCACCCAGTCTGACCCTGGCCCTCACCGTGGTCTTGAGCACCAGGCACCAACTCACCCCTTCCTTCCAGCAAGCTGCTGCCAAACCCTGGAACCACGGAGTGGTTTGGGGATGAAGGGACTTTTGGGGTCACCCAGTCTCACCCCCTGCACTCAGCAGGGACATCTGCAACCAGCTCAGGATGCTCCAAGCCCCATCATTCAGCATTCCCAGGGATGAGACCTCTCTGGGCAACTTGTGCAAGTGTTTCACTTCTTCCTTGTTCATGTTCCCAGTTTGAAACTTCCTTGTTCATGTTCCCAGTTTGAAACCTTTCCCCCTCATCCCATCACTTCCTGCCCTTTTCCAAAGTCCCTCCCCAGCTGGACTTGTTCCAACAGCTCCAGCTCCTTCTTGTGTTGGGAAGCCCAGACCTGGAACCATCACTGCAGGAGGGAGCAGACGGGGGGACCCCATCCCTGGAGCTGCTGCTGGGGCAGCCCAGGAGGGGGCTCTGGGCACAACCTGAGTGGGGGGAAAAGAGATTATTCCAGATAAAATGGGATTAGGAGGATATTGGTAAAGAGAATAGTGAGGGGAAAACAAGTGGGGGAAAAACTTCTTGGTGAACATCTAGGGGAAGAGGGGGGGGATTTTTCCACTGGTTAAAAAAAAAAAAAAAATTAAGAAAAAGAGGGAAGAACCCAAACCAACAAACTCTGGACAATTAATTTCTTTTGACAGTAATTTTTCTGGCTGCCATTTCAGACAGACACTCAGGAAGTGCTGAGGGTATCGACATGCAGAGTGAGGAGAGGGCAGGACCCCCATCCCTCTGCCCCTCCTCAGCAGGCTGCCAGCCCAGGGGCTGTGATTTATTTTGTATTCATGAATACTGAATGAAATCAGAATAATGGGGCACTTAGCTGCGTTACTGAGAAATCACTATTGTGATGCAATTTGCTTCAATTAATTAAGCCTTTTTTTGTGACCATTATTCCCTGTTTTACATTTTGTTTTAAATTTCAAACGATTGGGTGCATTGTGGTGGGAAGCTGATAGCTCTGCTTAGAGCCAGGGCCAGGAGAGGCCATAAATAATGTTTGTCAGCTGTTCCAGCCCACCACCCATCCCAAAATCCAGCAAATCCAACTTCGCCCCAACCTGCAGCTCCCATGGCTGCTCCTGGTTTGATGCTCTGGTGGATTAGTGGGTTGGGGATGCTTGCTCAGGGATGTGGAGTCCCTAAGGATTCTCTAAAAAGGGCTTAAGTCTGAGTTTTTTGTGGCCCCAGGGAAAAGGAAAGGTTTTTTTCCTCCTGTATGGAAAGGGAGAGACTGGCTCAGCTCTGGCAGCATGGAGGGAAGGATGTGTCCCTCCCCTGTGACTGGAGAAGGAGCTTTTTCCAGGTTGGGAAGGGGAGTTTCACCTCTGTGGGTAGCTCCATGCTGCTCATCCCCTTGGCTCAGGGTGGAGAAGCCCATGGAAAAGCAGCCACCAGCAGGAATGTTGGGGATAGGATGGCCCTGGAAGGTCAACATCTCCCCCAGGTCACTGCTGAAGGGCAAGAACCTGCTGCAGGGAAAAAAGCTGAGAGCTAGGAACATCCCTGCCACCTCCAGCCATGCCCACAGCCCATCCCTGCTCAGCCCAGGAGGGCTCCACGCTCCTGCTGGTGGGCAAGCAGGATGCTTGGCTGCTTTGGGTAGGCAGAGGAACAGATCTGAGCACCTTTCCCTCCCTGGGTGTGTCTGGGGATGGAACACAGACTCAAGGACATGATCACCAAGCAGCTGAAAACTTCCCTGCTTGGGCTCTCTGATCCCTGGGTGCTGGTGGAGTCTCCTGGGGGTTGCTCACGGTGCAGAGGATAATGTTAAACTTGTCCAAGGTCTCCCCAGAGCTGAGCTGAGCATCCTGCCAGCCTGGATCACTGACTGATCACTGGATCCTGCATTGATCACTGCTGAAGGGACTGATCAATCCCCTCCCAAGAGCACCGGTGTTGGTGAATCCCAGCACCACAGCCCCTGCAGGGGGTTCAGTTCCCCACCCCATCTCCAGGTGAGCAACCCTGGGACCTGCTCAGCATCTCAGCACCTCTTTATCATGGAATTGCAGGATGGTTTGGGTTAGAAGGAGCCTTTAAAGGTCACCTAGTCCAAATTCCTATAAAAGCAGGGACATCTTCAACCAGGTCAGGTTGCTCCAAGCCCCATCTGACCTGATTTTCCTGTGATGGAGCTTCTACAATCTCTATGGACAACCTTGTCCAGGGGCTCAGCACCCTCACACCAGAGAATTTCTTCCTCAGATCTCATCTCCATCTCCCCTCTTGCAGCTGGAAACCCTTCCCCCTCATCCCATCCCTCCAGGCCCTTGTCCCAAGTCCCTCCCCAGCTTTCCTGGAGCCCCTTCAGGCACTGGAAGCTGCTCCAGGGTCTCCCCATTGCAGCCTTCTCTTCTCCAGCCTGAACACCCCCAACTCTCTCATCCTGGCTCCAGAGCTGCTCCAGTCCTCCCAGCAGCTCCAGGGCCTCATTCCAACAGCTCCGTGTCCTTCTGGTGTTGGAGAACCCAGAGCAGGACCCAGGACTGCAGGGAGGTTCTGACCCAAGCAGAACAGAGTGGGGACAATCCTGCTGATCTCTGCTTTTCATGTAGCCCCAAATCTTCCCTGCATCCCCCCTGTCCCCACACCCCCAGCCTCACTCCAAGCCCTGGGATGCAGGCAGATGTTTGCAGATGTCTTTCCAGCCAGGAGTTCTTTTTCCCATCCTCCAGGTGATACCATTTAACCTCCCATGATTTTTATCCTCTGTGTCATCACATCCAGTGCCGGGGTGTAACTCCTGCACCGAACACGTGAGGGGCCCCTGCAGCAGCACTGCTGCTCCTGTGTCTTTAACAGAGGGGAGAGAAAATATTGGTGCCTGGGACCCCCCTGGGAATAAATTCATACTGCCGGATCGATTCGATTTTTTTTCCTCCTTTTGCCTGATTCCTACAGCCTCCTGGGTAACGAAGATTAAGCTTCAAGCCCTTCTGATATTACTTTGAAATGCAGAAACCTTCAGAAAAAGAGACTACATCCTCTCTTTTCTTGGAAAAAGGCAAATATCTTTGGGGAGGGGTTGGTGCTTGCCGATTTTCTCCTTCTCCCACCTTGGGAGCAACCAAGACACTTGTGTGCAGGCTGACAAGCACCTTGTGCAGCTGCATGGAGGTGCCCAGCTCCCTTTTGGTGGATCAGGGTAAAGATTCAAGGACTCCCTGGATGTAACTGGTGCTAAAGTGCAGCTGAAGCAGAGCAGCCTTAAATTCATTAGCAGCCCTGTTCTGATGCTGAAACGGGGGGTGAGAGCTCTCAGAATGCGAGAGAAGAGCTCTGAGCTTCCCCAGATCCCTCGTGGCTGGGGGCAGACCTGGCCTGGCCACCTCCGCCACACTGGGACCAGCTCCAGTTATTTAACTGGTGCCACTGGTGATGCCAGAGAGCAGCATCCGGCCCTTTGTCCAGGAGCCTTGGCCCTTGCACCAGGGCAGTGGTGGTGGCTGGAGGCTCCACCCTTTGCAGAGCTGCAGGAAGAACCTTAGGAAATTTGGCAGAGAACAGGGAAAGCTGAGATGTGGGGAGCAAGAGGCAGAGAGCCCTGAGCCCCTGGGGCTCCTCACTGCAAGGAGGTGAAGATTTGGGAAGGACATGAGGATGAAGATGCTGCAGGAGGAGGTGTGGGGATGGAGTGGGGAATGAAGCAGCCACATGCAGAGGGGTGGAGGGAGAGGAAAACCTGGAAAGCCCCAGGAATGGAGGTTTTTTGCACAAGCTGGAATGCAGGGGTGCTCCAGGGACACACCAAGTCAAACCTTGATCTTACCTGGGCCTTTCCTTGCTCTCAGCCACACATTTGCCACACAGGCAGCTCCTCTGGGCTTGGATGTGTCCCCCAGGGCCCTTCCCTCTGTCTCTTTCTTTGCCATCAGAGTCTTCAGATCAGTCCACAGTCCTCCTTGCCTGATTCTGCTCCCTGCAGCAAACAAGATCCCTCTCATAACCATGGCCCAGTCTGCTCCCTTCATCTTCCCAAGCATCCCACAGCTCTGGACGTGTCCTTCAGGCTCTGCAGCTTACAAACCCACTTCTGGTGCCTGTCCTGGTGTCTACAAAGGGACAATTTCAATGCTCCCTGACCCTTCATGGGTTTTGTTTCCCTGCAGGCAGCTTTCATCTTCCTTTCCAAAGCTCTGGAGACCTGGAGCAGACTCATCACCTGAGTCCAAAATGTGCCCAACTTCCCATGGGGAGCTGTGGACATCTGCAGCCACTTGTGAGCCTGTCCCTGGCAAAACTCGTGCTGAGGGACCTTGTCACTGAGACTTGGACATGCCCAGGGAAGCTGGAATCCACCTTCACCACGTGTGTCCTTGAGTCACCACTCTGCAAAACCAACTTGGAGTTTTGAGGCAGGGCCTTTTCCTCTCCAAACCTTTCTCAGGTTGTGAATGAAGTGATATTCTGACTCTTTATTTTTCTATCAATAAACACTATTGCCCTTTTCTTGCAACCCCTTCAGCAATTAAAAAAAAAAAAAAAAAAAAAAAAAAAAAAAAAAGAAGAAGAAGAAGAGGAAGAAGAAGACAAAGGGAGTTGATGTTTGACTGCTGGGCTATCACTTAAGTCCTTGTTCCTGTTTACTCAGGACTTATTAGAGCTCATTCAATGCCTATAGCATGGCTGGATCAATACCTGCTGGGAGCAAGAGAGATTCCGCTTGGCCACTGTAGCCCATGTTGCAGAATTGATCTGCTTGGCTGCTGCAATCTGAAAATCCATCTTTTTTGCGCTCTCTGCCTCCCTCTCTGCAGTGGGTTGCTAAGCAACGGGGGCTCCTTTGGGCGCCCATTGGTCAGCACCGCGCCGGGGCGCCGTGGTCCTCCCCGGTCACTTGGGCCACTTCGGGCTCCGGTTCCTCCTCCGAGGATGTCTGCGGGCTGAGGAGGAGGTGGGGAAAGGGCAGGGAGGAGGGGAAAGGGGCTGGGGGGGTGGTGGTGGTGAGGAGAGGAGGGACAGGGAGAAAAGGGAAATCGATATCACCTCACATTTAACCTTTCTTAAAAAAAAAAAAAAAAAAAATGAGAGAGAGGGAAAAAAAAAAATCTTTGAGAAAACTCTATTGACCCGTTCCTTATCACTCTGTGCCACTGCAGCCCGCCCCAGCCCCTCAGAAATGCTTCACCCTCCCTGCTTTTTAGGGTGGATCTTGCTTTCCTCCCTCTCACCTTGGCTGCACACAAAGTTGGGCCAGTTTAGCTAAAGGTGTGTTTTTAACCTGATTTCATTAAACCGGGGCAAAACCTTTGTGCGGATGTACTGGGATCAATGGAAACCCCATTTGCATCGATTTCGCTTCGCTTTGGTAAAGGAATCGAATTATACAAACCAATACCAACCTGCTTTAAAATGATTTAAGAGTGTCTACACAAGACCAATTTTGGCTTGCAATTTTGTGTGTAGACAAGGTCCATCCCTCCTCTCCAAAGAGCCATTCATTAGGCAAATCCCACTGCCACAAAAGCCTCCCAGCCCTGGCTCCTCTGGCCTCCCTGATAGCAGCATCTTTCCAGCTCCCAGCAGCTCATCCTCCAGGTGATGTCCAGGTTTTCCTGCTCTCCCATCAGGTGAAGATCAGGTGTTTGTTGGCGGGGTGGTTGCTGCAGAGTATTTACTGCACAGATATTGATCCTGCTCTCGATCCATCCCACCGGAGATCCGTGTGTCCATGTGTGCTCTTCTCTTCTAACAAAGATTTTTGTCATGGTCCTGAGCTGATGATGTTGTATCTCCACCCCAAAGTCTTTGTACTGGAGATTTACAACCCCTGTTTTGTGGTTCCCTTCACAAGACCAAAGGACAGATGGGTAAATACCAGACCCTGGGTCCCTTGTGGGACACCTGTGCCAAGTGGCCTCGTTTCCACCAGCTCAGATCCCAGAGCCACATTTCTCCAGTGCCATCAAAGCCAGCTGCTTTTATCAGCTACCTCAAGAGGTAACTCACATGCAAAGAGGTTTCCCAGGCAGAAAACATGAGACTGGTGTTGGCTCAGAAAAGATGGACCTCTGGTCTCAGCCTGGTGCTTGCTCAGTGGAACTGGACCTCTGGTCCCACCCATCAGCCCTCAGCACAACCTGCTTGGCTCCAGTTAATCCCAGATGGCACTGCTATGGCCATATTATCCCTGGGTAAGATGTTCTTTGGGTCTCTTTGCTTCATTTTTGGGTTCAGCACACGACTCTGGGACACTCTCTCCACCAGAGCAGTTCAGGGTGGGCTGTGGTGGAGAAGCTCCCTAACCCATCCCTGATGGAAAAAGAGAATCAGGTCAAGTACCTGCACTGCAGCTGGGTGGCAACAGCTCCCTAGGGGACACAAGAACCCAGGTGAGATGGGTCTCTGATCAGCCCCCCCCCAGATACTGGATGGGCTCTCATCTAACCTTGCATCCTTGAGCCAAAGGAAGAAGCCCCAGAGGACATGGATATTGTCATCCTGTTTTACAGACACATTCCTATTTTTAAAGGGATATTTTTTCTATCCTTGTGAAGTCCAAATCCCAGCAGTTTCATCTCAGACAGAAGAGATGGATTTGGCCCAGCCCAAGGCAGGGTCAGGAGCTCTTTCCCAGGCTTTACACACAGGCATCCAGATGAGGACAAATTCCATCTGTGGGACCCATCCTGCCACTGGGTGATGCAAGGAGACCAAATCCTTCCCCATGAAGACTCATCCTGAGTGCTGCTACAGTTTTCTCCTCCTCTGCAGTTGCCTTTGGGCATTTCTTGTCCTACCCTAATTTTTCACCTGGAGGAAAGCAGGACACAAACCTTAGAGGAGAGGGACAAGAGCTTGAGAGCCCTGTCAGAGCAGGGCTCCATTCCTGGGAGCATCCCAGGCCCTTCCCCACCGAGCAGAGGTCAGGAATACCCTGAAAGTTTTAGAAATCAGAAAACAATCACTTGACCAACATTAATCCTTTCCCCAAAGGAAGCAGCTGCTTCTATACATCTCCCTTTTCAAACATTCCCTTGGCCACAAGAAGAGGATGGGAGCCATGGGATTGTCCCATTCCAGCTTCTTCCAATGAATAGTTTTCCTCTTCCAGACACGTGATTTTACTTTTGTTTTAAAATCGTGATTAATTTACATTAAAAGGAATATTGAAAAATCGACCAAGCTTAAATTTGGTGACAACTTTAAAGCCTGTCAGAACCAACAGAACCAGCTTTAAAGCCAGAACCAAACTGTCAGAACCACCTGCTTTGGTTGATAGTGTCTGTAATGGGTTTGATTTTAATTTTTTTTCTCAATTTCTTCCTTTTTTTCTCTAAGTGAAGAAATTAAAATTCACTTCAATGCTCACAGAAGGAGGAACCCATCTCCTGCCAGGTCCCAAAATTCTGTGAATTCCCAGGGGGTTAGGTGTGTACTTATGGGTCTTATGAATAGCAGTGGTTCCTCAAATCAGGGCAATGCTTTCTTCTTCCCACTGTGATTTTTCACAGATTTTGTTTCATACACAAATTAATGGCTGCCACATGATCTCCTGACCAAGCAGCCCATCACCCTCTGGCAAATCGTCCACCACGGGATCTGTGAGGAGTCCCCACACCAAGACCATAAACTGATTTTTGCTTTTGCTTAGAGCTTACAACCTTGATGAGCCTGCTCAGTATTTACCAAGCTCTCCACTGTCTCCCAGAGCTGAGCAGCACCGAGGGAAAATATTCCTGGGCTTCATCACCTCAAAAACCTCCAGGTTTGATCCTGACCCACAAGAGCCATAGAATCATGGTATGGTTTGGGTGGGAAGGGACCTTAAACCTCATCCAGTGCCACCCCTGCCATGGGCAGGGACACCTCCCCCAGCCCAGGGTGCTCCAAGACCCATCCAACCTTCAGCACTGCCAGGGATGGGGCAGCCACAGCTTCTGGGGGCAGCCAGGGGCTCAGCACCCTCACCCCAAAGGAATTTTTTTGGTGTCCAAGCTAAACCTCCCCTTTTCCAGTTTGAAACCATCCCCTCATCCCATCCCTCCAGGCCCTTGTCCCAAGTCCCTCCCCAGCTTTCCTGGAGCCCCTTCAGGCACTGGAAGCTGCTCCAGGGTCTCCCCATTGCTGCCTTCTCTTCTCCAGCCTGAACACCCCCAACTCTCTCAGCCTGGCTCCAGAGCTGCTCCAGCCCTCCCAGCAGCTCCAGGGCCTCACTCCAACAGCTCTCTGTCCTTCTGGTGTTGGGGAGTCCAGAGCTGGACACAGCACTGCTCTCACTAGAGCTTTCCCAGTCACCTCTCCTCGGTTCTCCTGGTCCTGCAGCCTCTGAACAGCTCCTGCCTTCAAGCACAGCTGGATGCCTGAGATGGGGGAGCAGGTTTCACCCCCACCTTGAGCCCCTTGTGGTGTCTGCCCATGGTGTGCAGGATGGTGTTCATCCCCCTCCAGGCTCCCCCAGCCTTTGAGGCCCCTCACTGGCATCGAGGGCATTTCCTAACCCCCTCATTCAGCAGATACCAAAGACCCGGCTGCTCCTCCTGCCATGGGTTTCATGGAGGGGGGTGATGAGGTGCTGCTGGGTTTGAGGCACAGATTTGGCAGAAGGAGAAGGAGGTGGCATTTTGAGAAGGACTCAGTGCTCACTGCCATCCCCTCCAGCACGGCTGCTCGGGGGCTGCAGCGTTTAACGGGTTGGAAGGTGGAGCTGGCACAGAGGCTCCTGCATCCCACACCCCCAGCAGCTTGGGCCTTGCAAGCATCTGGCTGAGGGCACAGATTGAGTCCCCAAATCCTTTCATCTTCCCTCTGAGCACCCCAGAGTCACTCAGGGCCACCTCCCCCTGAGCTCGGTTCTCCCGGAGCTTTGGGCAGCCAGAACCAGGCAGGGTTCCCCCTCTGCAGAATTCCTGTGGCTGGGAAATGAACCCTGAGCAGATACTAAAAAGCTCAGGTCTGGAACAACTGCTGTGGGTTAGCTGGCATTATTATTATTATTATTATTATTACTATTATTATTATTTTATTTGCAGCTTGTTTTCCACTGAACATCTCCTGCACACAAGGAGTGGGAGGAAGAGGAGGGGAGGGGAGTGGGGGTGAGGGGAGGTGGGAGGAGGAGAGAGTCCATTGACAAAGTGAGGTTATTAATTTTTCAGAAAAGAAAATGCATTCTGCATTTTGAGGTGAGATATTGATACGTGCTTTAGTGATCCTTTATTTCTTTTGCTTCCTTTGCTTGATTCTCACTTTATTTTTTGTTCCCCGTGCCGTGTTTTTTCACAAGCCCCCATCCCCTTGCAAAGCCCCCAAACACCTTAAAGCCGATTTTCAAATTCCCTTTGAAGCTGCAGTTATCTGGGGGAATGAAAGCAAAGTTCCCTCTTCTGAACACACTTAAATTTCTTGTATCATTGACACAAAACAAGTGTTGACAGTAGAGCAAGAAATCTTCCCCACCCCAGAGACCTCGGAGCCAGCCTGGGCAGGCAATGGACACACGAGGAGGATGAAAAATTTGGGATTTGCTTCGGGTCATGGCCAAGCCCCTTGTGTGGGGAGCAGAGGACACGGTGCTGGGGCTCTGCAGGTCCCCACCAGGTCTCCAGGCTGGTTGGAGCTGGCACCAGTCCCCTCACTGTCCCTGTGGATATCAGAGATGTTGCTCTGGCTCTGTGAAGCTTTTCCAGCCTCTTTTTACTCTTTTGCATATTTTTTTTTTCTCTCAGCCATCTCCACCTGCTCCTCTCCGCTTTCCCTCTGCATCATTTCACTCACAACCCCTGGGGGATGTTTCACCCACCACCACCGGCTCCACTGGCCCAAACCCTCCCCGAAAAGCCACATCAGAGACTCCAGCATCCAGGGGAGAAGGAAGAGCTGAGCCATACACACACTGCCGGGTGACACCGAGGCTGTTTGTGCACCAGCTGGAGAAATCAGCGGTGCATTTAGCCCTTCACACACCACACAAACGAAGGTCAGGAAACAAAAAACTTCATCCATTAACATAATGACAGGTATTTCCCTGTTCTTAGGCCAGGCTTAGTCGAGCAAAACGCTTAAGTACGTGATTAATTTGAAGTCTAAGAGACTTAAGCACACGCTTAAGTGTGCTCCAGCTCCGGACCTAACAACAGAGGTTTCTACAGAGCAATCCACTCTCACGACATGTTCCAGTGCTGCTCAGATGTACGGATTAAGGGTGCCATAAACAGTTGAGATATTCTGTTTAAACAATCATTTGTTGACAAGACTATTCTAAGCCCATCGAATCCCTAAGTGATAGATGTATGTTGTCTTTCTGAGTCTCATGCTGTATCAGCCATTGATTTTTTTCAGCCTGGATGCTAAGGTAACCTTTACCTGAGAGCTTAAGCCGAAAGCCATGGCTGGGCTCTCCATCCCGGACACTGTTTGCATTGCTGGAGCCAGGACAAAGCCAAGCTGCAGCTTTGCAGCCATCTGCAGAGCAGGAGACTGCCCTGACCCTTCCAGGGGCTGGGGATGGAGAAGAACATCTGGGCAGGAGCCCTCGGTGCTACTGGGGATGTCGGCTGAGGGATCCCTGAGTCTTGCTCCAGCCTGAATCCTCTCTCCTAATCTACAGCTTCCCCTCCCCAGGGAGCAGCAATATTCTCCTATCATTCATCTCGCCACTCAACACCCACTTCAGGAGGTGTTTGTCTCCATGGGTGCCCCGGTGGCTCCATCCTCATGTGGGTGCCGTCTCGGGACACCCTTCTGTGAGATCTGTTTTAATCACATTTATACCCTGTAACCAGGGGAAGGAACCTATTGACAGTCTGTCCTCACATTTCTGTCAATTCTTCCGGAGACATCATTAAATCCAAGAGTGGATCTTAATTTAATGTGTTAGCTAACGGGTTATTTAATTAGTTTTCAATACCCCCCCTCAAAGAAAAAAAAAATAGTGAGAGGTGGGGCAATGGGCTAAGTATTAGGGGGAAAAACAACAACAACAAAAAAACCCCACAAACAAAAACCCCAACAAAACCAAACAACCACCAAACAAACAGAGAGCAGGATGATGAACACATCCAGATTTCCCGGATCTGCAGAGAAATCGTCTCCCCGGCCCCTTCGCCCCTTCTCGCTCAGAAGAAAGAGCCCTGTTGCATTTCCCCTTCTCCCCACTGTGTTCAATAATAAATGAAAATGGTAAAAAGCAATTCATACACAGGCTAAGCGTCTGGATTTATTATCAAGACAATTACACCGAGGAGAATTCCCGGAAAATTACTCTTCGAAGTCTTTCTCTGCCACCCCCTCCTAGTTTGGATAAATACAGCAGCAATTACTGCAGCGGGAGAGAGAAGGGCGTGGGGAGACACGGGGACAGGGGTGTCACTGCCCCATGCCCCGGCCAGGCCGGTCATTGGGGTGGCACCTGAAACGGGAGTCACTTCGTACCCAAGAGAGTGGCAGAGTTCTTTGGGGGGTGGGTTGGGGGGTGGGTGCAGATGTTTCCCTTGGACAGGTCTGTGTGTTCTGTGCGTGTTTAATAGCCCGGGGGAGGACGAGCCGCTTTGGGTAATTTTAGTGACAAGAACAGAGTGGCTGAAGGACGCTGAGAGGGGCGAGGGGTAGGTCCGGGCACTGCATCCTGCGGGGACCCCCTGACCCCCCCCTGCTCAGTCAGGGGAAGCTGCGGGGTCTGGCCGGGGGTCGGCAGGTCCCTGCTACGTCCCCCATCGCTGCCTCTGCTCTTGTTTTACCTCTTCCCCATGCCTGCCTGTCCCCGACTCTTCTTCGTTCCCATTCCTGCTTGTCCCCCGTCCGTCTCATCCCATCCCTGCCTGTTTCCATCCCTGGCTGTCCTCTGTCGCTGCCTATCCCCATCCCTGATTCATCCCCCTTTCTGCCTCATCGCTATCCTATCGTGTCACCTTTCCTGCCTCATCCCATCCCTGCCTGTTTCCATCCCTGCCCGTTTCCATCCTTGCCTCATCCCCGTCCCTGTTTTCTCCCATCCCTTCCTATTTCCATCCCTGTCCTCACGGCTGCCTCCCCAGGATCCTACTGCAGGACCTTTCCTTGGGGCTCCCCGGTTCCCCGCAGCCCCGGGGATGGGTAGGACCTGTTGCGGGGGCTGAGCTGAAGGGACCGGGGGGCTCCGGGCCTGGCAGAGACCCCTTCTCACCCTACCGAGGGCCGAGCCGGGCCGGGCTCCGCAGGGACCGGCCGTACCTTCCCACTTCCCACGGTGTTGGGGAGCAAAGTCTCCAAAATCGGAAGATTTTCGAAAAAGCAGAGACGCTTTCCGAGTCGGGAAAAGGAGCCTTCGGCAGGAGGAAAATACCTGAGGAAACAGAGAGGAAAAAAAAACGTTAACATATATAAATTGTATATACAATAAATACGGTTTCTTTGCCTATCTATATCCATATATATATTATCTAAAAAAACCTCGATTGCATGCAGGCGATGCAGGAAGGAGCTGCAGACTGCTGGAAGTTCCAGGTTCGTCTCGTTTCCTCGACGTTTCATAACACACCGGACCCGGGTCCTCTGCCCCGGCCCCGCGGTTCGTGTCACCCCCCCCGACACCCCATCACCAGCCCTCAGGGGGCTTTTGGGGTGCTCAGACACTCGGGCATAATAGTCCCCGAAATTAGCAAGGAAAGAAAAGTGGGAGAGGGCAGAGGCAGCGGGAACGAGAAGTATTTCGGAGGTCTGGAGGAGAAGCCCTCACCCCGCAGAGCACCGACAAACTCGTTGCATGTCTCACCTTGTAATTTATTAATTCACTCCAACTCCAGCCTGGCTCAGGGGCGGCCGGGCCCGGCCGCGGAAAGGAAGAAACGAGACGGGAAGGAGGAGAAAACATGAGGAAAAAAAACCCACCATGTATATATATAAAATCCAACCTCGGAGAAATCTCAGCGATTTTTACCGGTTTTTCCCCCAAAATTCCGAGCCCACCTCGCGACGCGGCCAGGGTGTAAAGTTCAGGGCTGCTCCGCCGGGAACTTTTGAAAACAAATTGCGAATGAAAGAGGCTCCCGGGGGCCCCCGGAGCTTTTCCCGGAGCTGGGTGCAGCGGGGGGAGCTCGGCCCGGCCCCGGCCGCGGTTGGGTGCGGAGCCTCGGGGCCGAATGGCCCCAGCACGAACCGCTCCGGATCTCGGCGGGGCCGCTTCGTTCGGGGGAAAACTTGCGTGATTTATATCGAAAAGAGCAAACCCTCGTCCTCAAACCACCCCCGGAGGAGAAATTGGGTGGACGCCCCTCCCCCAGCCCCGTCCGCGGCCCCGCCGCTCCCGGACGCCGAGTTTCGGGGCGGCCCAAAGTTTCGGGATAAACGAGAAAAGTCTCCGCAAAGGTTGGGGGGGGGAGAGGTTCTCCCCCTACCCCTGCTCCGCCGCCCCGTTCCTTGTTTTCCCTCCGTTCCCGTCGCTTTTCCCCACTCCCACCCCGTCCCCTCCCGAGCCCGGGAGGAAGGCGGGTGGCAAAAGCGGGCAGAGGGCGGGGCTGCACCCGACGGGCCCCAGTTCTGTCCCTCTCCCTGAAAGCCTCCCGCACCGATTCTGTAGTGAGAAGAAAATTTTTCGCTGGGGAAGAAATGAAAAATAAAATAAAATAAAATAGAAATTATATCCCGCAAAAGGAAAAGGAAAAGAAGGCAGTAGCAGCGGGGAAAAGGGCCTGATCTTGCAGCTAAAATTGTCTTAAAATTAAAAAAAGCCGCCGAGTGGGGGGGGGATGAAGGTACGAGCGGGCGGGGGGGGGAATTTTTAGGAGAGGGAAATGTCGGTGGAGAAAGGGTCGGGTTTTTTTTCTCGTCCGGATTCGTGCCCGAAGCGTCACAAACCCCGGTGCGAGTCTCTGGGCACTGCGGAGAACCCGGGGTTGGGCAAATCGCACCCGAAACTGCAGGAAAGGCTGAGAAAGGGACGGGGGGGAGGGCTGGAGGTGCGGGACGGCCCCCGCCTGCGGCCGCCCTGAGATGCCCCACTCGGAGCCCCACGCAACAGGACCGGCGGGGATGGGGGCTTCGGTCCTGTGCCCCCTTCCCCTGAAGCGGCTTTCCCAAAATCCCGCTTTAATAACCCCAAATCCGGCGGAACTTTTCCGTCTTTCGCTGTTTGTTGTTTTTTTTTTTTCCTGCCTTGGTTTGGTTATAGGAAAGCGAAAGCGTTTGAAAACCCCTTCAAGAACCGGGTATCCAAAAGTCTCTTTTTTTAAAAAGCTATATGATTGCAAAAGTCTTATTTAAAACCAACCCACATTTTTAGTTTCTCACATTTTTTAAAAACATCCCTCCTGGGGCCCCATTGTAATGGAAAATCGATTAGCGCAAAATTGCCACGCCTCTTTGCCTACCTCCCGTTGAATTGTTGGTAAAAATCGAGAGCATCCATGAGGCCAAAAGGGCTGAGGCTGGGGAAGATTTTGGGAAACCGAAATGAAAGGGTTTGCCGGGGAATCTATAGGCAACTAAATAATTCACCCCTGCCAGGCGATGGTGCTGTTATTTTTGAAGCCTTAAAAGAACTTTCAAGGAACTTGGGCTTCTAGAGGGGCAGGGCTAATGGCGGATGAGCGGGAGCCACGTTGCCGGTTCCTTCTCCTTCCCTGCCCGGGCAAACAATATGGTTTATCCCCTGCCTTGTACCTGCTCGCCGACCTGCAGTAAATATTGCCCGCAGGTGAGCGCCTCGCTCCTCTGGATATTTATTTCTGGCCATGTCGTTTCCAGCTGTTCCTAAGAGAGGGGGAAAGGGGGGGCGGGGAAGAAAGAAAAGAAGAAAAAAAGAAAAAAATTGAGCTCAAATCAAGCCGGCGCAGCGGTACGGCCCCGGAAGGCAGGGTACAGGCCAGGGTACAGGCAGGGAGGGGGCAGCAGTGCCCATCCTCCCTCTCCACACACCCTCTCTCCAGGGCTCGGAGCTTGCGCCGGCTCCTGCCCCGGGAGCGGGGCCGAATCCCCGGTGCGGAGAGTCCCGGGAGCCCCGGCTCCGTCCGGAGGGGCAGCCGGGGTTGCGGAAACGGGGTCAGGGGTTTTTGTTGTTGTTGCTGTTGTTGTTTGGTTTTGGGTTCGGGATTTGGGGGTTTGGCTTGTTTGTTTGTTTTTTGTTTTCTTTTTGCTTTTTTCATGGGGGGAGTAACTGTGTCCGCCCGCCTCCTTTCCTCACACCGCTCGTCCCGTCTAAGCGAAGCTGTCGGTCCCTCCGGGGGGGCTGCGGGGAAAGGGCGGGGGGAGGCTGCCTGGGGCCCAACGCTCACCCCCCGCCCCCCACCCCGCACTTACCGCTCTCCCGTCCTCCGGGCTGCCGGCACTGCCCGGCCTCCTCTCCCAGCGCTGCCCGGGAGGCTGCGGAGGAGCAGAGGGACAGGAATAAATCGGGAGAGGGAGCTCAGGAAGAAAGAGGAAGCGAGGGAAGGGATCCAATAGCATCCAGCTGGCGAAATGGACACCGGGCCTCTCCGACCCGGCCCATCGTCGGAGCCTCTGGGCGCTCCGACGGGCTTCCCCTCAGTTGGGGTGGCCGCGAAAGGCAATGACCCCCCCCGCACCACTGGTCCCGCACGGCTAAGGCCCGGTCCGGGACCCTCAGGGCCCGGCCTGGGGAGCTCCCGCCCCGCGTGGCTCGGTGCCTCTCGCCTAATGATATTGGATCGATCGGGGAAGAGCCCGGGGGGGTGGGGAGCAGGGAGGTGGGAGGTGGGGAGGGCGCGGGGCTACCACATTACTCAATTTATCTCACGCTAATTACTAAAAAGTCTCTCTCTTTTTTGTTGTTTTGCTCGGTGCAAAGCTCGGCGGAGGGCAGAGTCCAGCGGGCCCGGCGGGGTTGAGGCCGTGGGGGGCGGACACAGCGAGCCCGGCCCGGGGACGCTGTGCGGGACGGCGGCCGCACTGGGCAGCTGCAGGGATCGATCTATCGAAGGGCGGTCGATGTGCCGGTCGATCAGCTATCGCCATTATTATACTCAATGAAATCCTCCCCGCCGCTGCTGCTTCACCCCTGGTTTGTTTCCCATCTCTCCTCGCTGCGCACCTCGACACCTCCCGTCAACATCCCCCTGCCCGGGGCCGGGCCCTCTCTGCCTATCCCTGCTGGGCTTCGGGACCCCCGGCACATCCCTGCCCGGTTCCGGTCCCTCTGTCCGGTTCCTTGTCCCACTACCTATCTGGGAGCCTTCCTCCCCGCCGCCCACCCGGATACCGAGGACCTCACATACCCTCTGCCTCCCCAAGGGACGTGGCTCCCCTCTGTTTCGGACCCTTCCTGCAGGGAAGCAGCGGGGTGGGGAAGGGAAGGGGAGGGCTGGAAGTGGGGGACAGCCCGGGAGACCAGATTCCCCCCATATCCTGCCCCAGCTCCGCCACTGGCAGGGCCGCGGTGTAAGGGGGTTTACAGAGGCAGAATAAGCACTGAGGAGGGGGTCACCTGCTCCCCTGCGTTCATCCTCTGCTCCTTTATCTGCCCTGCGCCGGCGTCGCGGGAGCTTGTGGGGTTTTATTGCATTGAACTGGGCACCTCAAGAACTTCCCAGGGGTGGGATCGGATGAATGGGTTGTGCTGGATAGGATGAATGATTTGGAATGGATGGGATGGCTTAAAACACACTTAATTAGGACGGGACTTTGGCCGGTGACACCCTGAGCACCGGCCCGCGGCTCCTTGCCTCTAGCCAGGAGAGCAGGGACCTGCTGTCCTGCTGCTGTCGCACAGCATCGCAGCTCCCAGGCCCGCTCGGAGGAGCCCCGGAGCCCGCGGTGAGCGAGCAGCCGGACGGGGATGGCGGGGCCCAACTGGAAAACAACGGGTTTTTGTTTTTTATTTTTTTCCCAGTATTAAAAAAAAAAAAGCTTCAGAAACCCGTGCATTCCAGCCTGGAATACTGGGCAGGGCCGGAGCTGTCCGTCGGTGTGGGGGCCGGGGGGCTGGGAACGTGCCAGGAAGGGACACCGAGACCCGGGCCCTCCAGGGGATGAACTGAGATAATGTTGCCTCTTCATCCCGTCTTGCTCCTTTCCCTTTCCCTTTCCCCTTCCCTTTCCCTTTTATCCTTTTCCCTTTCGATTTTTCCTTTCCATTTCCACTTTCCCTTTCCATGTTTCATTTCCATTTATCTTTCCATTTTCCATTTATCTTTCCCTTTCCATTTTCCTTTTCTACTTTCCCTTTCCCATTTTCCCTTTCCCTCTCTCCTCTCTCCCGATGCCCAGGGCCCTGCAGCACAGCGCCATATGCCACCCCATGCGTGTCCCTCTTGCCCCTCTTGCCGCCTGCCAGGGCAACACTCCCACCTCTGGGTAGCAGCCTGGGAAGGGAACGCAGTGCCGACCGCGGAGCGAGGGAAAGGGGGCGACACGCGTGGGTACACACACACGCACACAGAGATATTTGGGGTAGAGGAGGGCAGCCAGGCCCCTGGGAGAACCCAGAGGAGGGAAGCCCGGGGAGGGGTGCGGGGGGAGAGAGGGGTAGGGACAGGAGCAGGAGAGGTGGAGGCAGACAGATGTTGGGGGGGGGGAGGGGAGACAGCCAGATGTGCGGCGCCGCAGGTGAGCACAGTCGTGCGGTGCCGCCAGATGCAGGCTGGGTGGGGGATGTAGGGCGGTCACCTCCGGTGCGGGAGTGTCACCTCGTTGCGGTGAGGATATCGGTACGAGGATGACACCCCAGTGCAAGGATCTCCCCTGTGCGGGGGGGGTGATCCTGGTGTAGGGGGTGTCACCCGCTCGGGGCTAGGGGTGCGGTGCCTCCGCGCTGTGTGCGTGGCTGTGCTCTGCTCCCCACCCCCGCTGCCCCGCACCGGGAGATGCGGGGGGGGGGGGGTGGCTCGGTGGCGGGGGGGCGGGGGGCGGGGCAGTGCTGACGTCACGCCGCGGCCCAGAGCGAGGCTGCCGGGAGCCGGCGGCCGAGGCGCCGCAGCCGCCCCGAGCGCACGCACCGCGCCCCGCTCCGCTCCGCACCCCACTCGGCGCCCCGCGCAGCCCCCGCGCCGCAGCGCACCGAGGCGGGCTGGGGCGGGCGGGCGCGGCTCATCATGCTGGCCTGAGACCGCGGGGTGCGGGAGATCGATCCCCCGAGCGCGGAGTCTGAATTAATCCGGGCAGGCGGCGCGGGGAGGGGGTGGGGGGGCGGTGGAGGAGGAGGAGGAGGAGGAGGCGGCGGCGGCGGGGGGGGGGGGGGAGGAAGGCAGCGAGAGAGCGGGCGAGGCAGCGGCAGAGCCCGGCGGCCACCATGGAGCTGGCGATGGAGAACCTGGGCAGCCTGCACGGAGTCCCGCACTCGCAACCCGCCGAGCTGCTGAGCCCGGCGCACGGGCGGCAAGGCTCACACCGCAACCTGGTCCCGCACGGCCGGCCCGCCATGGTATCGGGCATGGCCTCCATCCTGGAGGGGGGAGATTACCGCGCCGAGCACAGCCTGGCCGCCCCGCTGCCACCCCGCCATGAGCATGTCCTGCGAGTCCCCCTCCGGCATGAGCCTGAGCAGCACCTACACGACGCTGACCCCTCTGCAGCACCTGCCCCCCATCTCCACCGTCTCGGAGAAGTTCCACCACCCTCACCACCACCACCATCACCACCACCCGCACCAGCGCCTGGCCAGCAACGTGAGCGGCAGCTTCACCCTCATGCGCGACGAGCGGAGCTTGGCCTCCCATGGGCAACCTCTACAGCCACTATCCCAAGGACATGCCGGCCATGGGGCAGCCCCTCTCGCCCCTGCCCAACGGGCTGGGGAGCCTGCACAACGCCCAGCAGCCGCTGGCCCCCTACGGTCCCGGGGGCCACTTGCCCAACGAGAAGATGCTCTCGCCAACGGCTTCGACTCTCACGCCGCGATGTTTGTCCCGGGGAGAGGAGCACCTGGCGCGGGGGCTGGCGGCCCCCAGCTCGGCCATGATGCCGCCGCTCAACGGGATGCACCCGCACGGGCACCCGCACGCCCAACCCGGTGGGTTCCCTCCTGGGCGAACGGGAGCGTCAGGCCTCGGCCACCGGCTCCCAGCCCGGCGGCTCCGGGCAGGTTGAGGAGATCAACACCAAGGAGGTGGCTCAGAGGATCACGGCCGAGCTGAAGCGTTACAGCATCCCGCAAGCCATCTTCGCTCAGAGGATCTTGTGCCGCTCCCAGGGGACCCTCTCGGACCTGCTGCGGAACCCCAAGCCCTGGAGTAAGCTCAAATCGGGCCGGGAGACTTTCCGGAGGATGTGGAAATGGTTGCAGGAGCCGGCAATTTCAGAGGATGTCGGCGCTCAGGCTGGCAGGTAGGGCAGGGAACAGGCTGCTGCCACGGCCGCTTGTCCCGCACCTCCGGGCGGGTGGGTCGGGGAGGCTGCAAACACGCGTGGGGATCCCCGGGGTTGGAGTGGGGAGGCACCGTGGGTTTGGGGCTGGGACAAGTGTTACCCCGCCGGTGTGAAGCCTTTAGAAAAAAGGGAAAGAAACCATCCGTGAGGCGAATCCCATCCCTCTAGGGCCTGCTTCTGCCAGCGGGAAACGAGGGATCCCGGGCGAAGGAACCGGGAGCTGCCCTGCCATCCCTTCGGCAGCCTCGGCGGTGATTTCCAGCTGAGTCCCGCTGGGCCCGCTGTCCCCGCGGGCAGCCCCTGGAACCGCTCCCGGAGCTCCTTCCTGTCATTTTGGCACCGCCGCTTCAGTACCGGATCCGCGCTCTGGTTCGTCCCATCGCTCCCTACCGGGGTCGGGCTGGGGGCCGGGGGCCGGGCAGGCAGCGCCGGGGCTCTGCTCCCTCCGGGTCGCCGGCTGCCCTCGGGGAGGACGAACGCCCCCCGCCCCGTTGCTCCGATACCGGCCTGGGTGTGGGCCGGCTGCTCTTCCGGGATGGGAGGGGGGCAGGCCGTTCCCGCGGCTGTGGCCCAGCGGGCTTGTT